>NW_028270153.1:546380-846380 GCF_037043375.1 Chiloscyllium plagiosum | reverse complement strand
GTGAATTGAAGAAGGCATTTGGTATGCTTTCCTTTATTGGTCAGAATATTGAGTACAGGAGTTGGGAGGTCATGTTGCAGCTGTACAGGACATTGGTTAGGCCACTATTGGAATATTGCGTGCAATTCTGGTCTCCTTCCTGTCAGAAAGATGTGAAACTTGGAAGGGTTCAGAAAAGATTTACAAGGATGTTGCCAGGGTTGGAGGATCTGATCTACAGGGAGTGGCTGAACAGGCTGGGGCTGTTTTCCCTGGAGCGTCGGAGGCTGAGAAGTGACCTTATAGAGGTTTACAAAATTATGAGGGGCATGGATAGGACAAATAGACAAAGTCTTTTCCCTGGGGTCGGGGAGTCCAGAACTAGAGTCCATAGGTTTAGGGTGAGAGGGAAAGATATCAAACAGACCTAAGGGGCAACTTTTTCACGCAGAGGGTGGTACATGTGTGGAATGAGCTGCCAGAGGATGTGGTGGAGTCTGGTACAATTGCAACATTTAAGAGGCATTTGGATGGGTATATGAATAGGAAGGGTTTGGAGGGATATGGTCGGGTGCTGGCAGGTGGGACTAGATTGGGTTGGGATATCTGGTCGGCATGGACGGGTTGGACCGAAGGGTCTGTTTCCATGCTGTACATCTCTATGACTCTAATTACAAGAGTGTGAGTTGAAAATGGGACCTTGGGTGAATGACAGAAACATGAGCCTCCCTCCTTAACCAATGAGGTTCCATTGGCAGTTAGGAAGGTAAATACAATGTTAGCATTCATTTCAAATGGGCTAGAATACAAGAGCAGAGATGTACTGCTGAGGCTGAATAAGGCTCTGGTCAGACACAGTTGGAATATTATGAGCAGTTTTGGGGTCCATATCTAACGAGGGATGTGCTGATGTTGGAGGGGGTCCAGAGGAGGTTCACAAGAATGATCTCAGTGATGAAGGGTTTGTCATATAAGGAGCATTTGAGGAATCTGGTTCTGTACACACTGGAACTTAGAAGGATGTGGAGGGTGGGTGGGTCGGGGGGGCGGGGGGGGGGGGGGGGCGGGGGGGGTGTGATCTGAGGACATAGAGAAGATGTTTCCACCAGTAGGACAGACTAGAACCTGAGGGCACAGCCTCAGAGTGAAGGGATGACCCTTCAGAACGGAGATGAGGAGGAATTTCTTCAGCCAGAGGGTGGTGACTCTGTGGAACTCATTGTTGCAGAGGGTTGTGGAGGCCAAGTCATTGAATGTCTTTAAGGCAGAGATAGATAGGGTCGTGATTAGTAAGGGGGGTGGTTAAGGGTTACAGGGAGAAAGCAGGAGAATGGGTTTGAGAGACAGATCAACTGCGATTGAATGGTAGGCAGACTTGATGGGCCAAATGGTCTAATTTAAAGATTAATAGTGAAAGAAGTGTAAATAGGGTGAATTTGTGATAAATTGGATACAGAAAGAGAAAGAGAAAACAAAAGAAAGATGACATTGGGGGAGAAAAGAGACAAAATCATAAAGTAAAAAAGCAATTAAAGTGAAAACTTTTACACTATAAAATCACCAATAACCATTCATAACCTGAAGGAATGAGGCTCCAAATATAAATTGACTCTTTCTGTAAAAACAAAAGACTTTTAATACTTATTTTTACATTGTTTAAGATAGGCTGTTAATTACTGGAGAAAGTGAGGACTGCAGATGCTGGATGTCAGAGTTGAGAGTGTGTTGCTGGAAAAGCACAGCAGGTTTTGCAGCATCCGAGGAACAGGAGAATTGATGTTTTGGGCATAAACGCCCCCTGATGAAGGGTTTTTTGGCTGAAATGTTGATCCTCCTATTAATTACTGGACTTAACTTTGTGATAAAGTTACTGACAGTGAATGTAAAGTTAAAAGTAAAGTTGCTATAGTCCTAGAGGACCACGTTCATATCAGACGGAGACAACTGGTGAAGATTTAACCTGAGGGTCAACACACCTTAGGTTACAGCAGAGGGTGAGAAGGAGAGTCCTTCATGGTGCAGGAATTGAACCCACATTGTTCGGATTGCTCTGCATTGCAAACCAACTGTCCAGCTAACCGAGCTGACTGCAGTGAAAGTACAAATTCATTAACTGCACAAAAATCACAAAAGGTTAAAGCTGAAGCGAATAATGAAACATCATAAATTATTCTGATTCAGGGGTATTGGATCCTTGCTGTAAGTTAATTAAACTCCTCATTGAGTATGAGTTTCATGGGTGGCATGGTGGCACAGTGGCTAGCACTGCTGCCTCACAGCGCCAGAGACCTGGGTTCAATTCCTGCCTCAGGCTGCTGACTGTGTGGAGTTTGCACATTCTCCCCGTGTCTGTGTGGGTTTCCTCTGGGTGCTCCGGTTTCCTCCCACAATCCAAAAATGTGCAGATTAGGTGAATTGGCCATGCTAAATTGCCCGTCGTGTTAGGTGAAGGGGTAAATGTAGGGGAATGGGTCTGGGTGAATTGCGCTTCGGTGGGTCGGTGTGGACTTGTTGGGCTGAAGGGCCCGTTTCCATAATGTAAGTAATCTAATCTAAAAAAAAAGCAGTGACCTGCCCTGCTAAAACTCCTCACCTGAGCCCTTTATAAAGCAGACCCTGGAATGTTTAGGGCTGATTTGCCAATCAGTGTTAGAACATAGAACTGTACAGCACAGGAACAGGCTCTTTGGCCTGTGACGTTGTGCCACACATGATGCCAAATTAAACTAATCCCTCCTGCCTGCTTTTGGTCCATATCCCTCCATTCCTTACATATTGATGTGCTTATCTAAAAGCCTCTTAAACCCACCCCCCCTCCCCCAACACCAATTGTATTTGCCTCCACCCCCACCCCTGGCAGCGGGTTTCACACTCCTACCACTCCTTGTGTAAAATACTTGCCCTTCACATCTCCCTTGAACTTTCCCCTCTCACCGTAAATGCAGGTTACCTAGTATTAGATATTCTAATTCTGGGAAACAGATTCTTTTATCTATGCAACTCATTATTTTATAGACTTTTATCAAGTTTCCCCTCAGCCTCCACCGCTCCAGGGAAAACAAGCCGTGATTTTCTAGCCTCTCCTTGTAGCTCATACCCTCTAATCCAGGCTGTATCCTGGTAAACCTCTTCTGCACCCTCTTCAAAGCCTCCACATTCTTCTTGTAATGTGGCGACTAGAATTAAATACAATACTCTAAGTGTGGCCTAATCATAAAGCTGTGAAATGACATCCAGACTTTTCAACTCAATTCCCTGACAAATAAAGGCAAGCAAGCCAAATGCCACCTTTACCACCCTATCTACTTGCGTGGCCACTTTCAGGGAGCTATGGACTCAACCCCAAGATTCCTCTGTACATCAATGCTGTTCAGAGTCTTGTCATTAACTGCATATTTTTCTTTAACATTTGATTTCCCGAAGTGCAGTATCTCACATTTACCTGGATTAAACTCCACTTGCTATTTCTCTGCCCATATCTGCATCTGAGCGATATCACACTGTATCCTTTGACAACCTTCTACACTCTCTGCACTCTACCGATCTTTGCAAACTTACTAACCTACCCATCTACATTTTCATCCAAATCAGTTATATATATCACTAAAAGCAGACATCTCAGTACGGATCCCTGCAGAACACCACTAGTCATGGTGTTTTTCCAGCCTGAAAAATACCCTTCAGGTATTTGGGGTGGCACAGTGGCTCACAGCGCTGGAGACCTGGGTTCAATTCCACACTTGGGTGACTGTTTGTGCAGAGTTTGCACATTCTCCCTGTGTCTGCATAGGTTTTCTCCAGATACTCCAATTTCATTCCACAGTCCAAAGATGTGCAGGTTAGGTGGATCAGCCAGGGTTGCAGGGAAAGGGTAGTAGATTGAGTCTGGGTGGGATGCTTTTCAGAGAGCCAGTGTGGACTTGTTGGGCCGAATAGCGTTTTTTCACACTGTAGGGATTGTATTCACGGCTATACTCTGCCTTTTATGGCCAAGCCAAGTCTGAATCCACACGGCCAATTCACCATGGATCCCATTCATCTTAATCTTCTGGATGAGCCTACCATGAGGGACCTTGTCGAAAGCCTTACTAAAATTCATGTAGACAACATCCACTGCTCTACCCTCATCGATCACCTTTGTCACCTCCTCGAAAAATTCAATCCAGTTGGTAAGACATTATCTGCCCCGCACTAAGTCATGCTGACTGTCCAGAATTAGGCCATGCTTTTCCAAATGCACATAAATCCTTTCCCTAAGTATTTTCTCCAATAGCTTCTCAACCACCAATATTCTGCAGTAAGTTTGACTCAGTGCATCACTACAACATTCCTCCCTTTAAATTCCAGTTCTCCCGTCATTTGATCAGCTCCAGAGAGAGCTAGACTAGTCTTAAAGCTCTGATCATTATGGTCTGGATTAAATTGTTGGATTAAATGATTCTTTGGGCACAAACTGATAGAGTCTGAAATCAATTAGATGTTAAGGAAATCCTCACGGATTATAAGAAATTGCCTTTATCACTTTCTTCAATGTTCTCTTTTCCAGACATGCTGCTGGTGAATAACAATCCTTTCGACTATCATTTCTGCTCACAAGGGGTTGTTACAGTTGATAATTTAGATGATGGGGAGGAACTGTCGGCAACTGATGTAAGTATTTCCTATTGGATTGCTCAAGCATTAAGCAAAATGCAAGGGTCAGACCCCAAAGCTCAGCCACAGTTATTTCCTGGTCTTCTTGAATTCCTCTACTCTCCTAACTTTCCATATCATCAGCCGGCCAGGCAGCATCCGAGGAGCTGGAGAGTCAATGTTTTGGAATGAGGAGCTTATGCTCAAAATACTTTTAGATCTCCAGCACATGCAGTCCTCATATTCTCATTTCCAAATCATCAGCCAGTCTCTAGTCTTCCCTTTCTTTTTAAAGTCCCTGAACGTGTTGCTTACTCCCAAGTCTATTCCCATGTTTTCTGAACTCCATATGTGGATCTTTCCAGTGAGGCTACTGCCACAATACCAAAACAACTCGACTCAAAGTCGCAAATAACATCCTGTCTGACAGTGAAAGGGGCCAACCTTCCCTCCTGTACCTGCAGATTTTGACCACCCCACCCTCTCCATTGTCATCTGACATGTATGTGGGTGTGTGTGTGGGAGTGTGTGTGTATGGGTATCTGTGGCTATTTGTGGGTGTGGCTGTGGGTGTGTGTCTGTGGCTGTGTGTAGGTGTGTGTGTATCTGTGGCTATGTGTGGGTGTGGGTGTGTCTGGGTATATCTGTGGCTTTGTAGTGTGGGAGGGTGTGTCTGTGGCTGTGGCTTTGTGTGGGTATGGGAGGGTGTGTGTGTGTCTATGGCTGTGTGTGGTTGTGGGAGGGTGTGTCTGTGTCTGTGGCTATGTGTAGGTATGGGAGGGTATACGTGTGTGTCTGTGGCTGTGTGTGGGTGTGGGAAGGTGTGTGTGTGTCTGTGGCTGTGTATGGGTGTGAGTGTAGGAGGGTGTGTCTGTCTGCGGCTGTGTGTGGGTGTGGGAGGATGTGTGTATGTGTCTGTGGCTGTGTGTGGGTGTGGGAGGGTGTGTCTGTGTCTGTGGCTGTGTGTAGGTATGGGAGGGTGTGCATGTGTGTAGGTGTGGGAGGGTGTGTGTTTGTCTGTGGCTGTGTGTGGGTGTGGGAGGGCGTGTCTGTGTCTGTGGCTGTGTGTGGTTGTGGGAGGGCGTGCCTGTGTCTGTGGCTGTGTGTGGGTGTGGGAGGGCGTGCCTGTGTCTGTGGCTGTGTGTGGGTGTGGGAGGGCGTGTCTGTGTCTGTGGCTGTGTGTAGGTGTGGGAGGGGGTGTCTGTGTCTGTGCCTGTGTGTAGGTATGGGAGGGTGTGCATGTGTGTCTGTGGCTGTGTGTGGGTGTGGGAGGGTGTGCATGTGTGTCTGTGGCTGTGTGTGGGTGTGGGAAGGCGTGTCTGTGTCTGTGGGTGTGTGTGGGTGTGGGAGGGTGTGTGTTTGTCTGTGGGTGTGTGTGGGTGTGGGAGGGTGTGTGTTTGTCTGTGGGTGTGTGTGGGTGTGGGAGGGTGTGTGTTTGTCTGTGGGTGTGTGTGGGTGTGGGAGGGTGCGTGTTTGTCTGTGGGTGTGTGTGTCTGTCTGTGGGAGGGTGTGTCTGTCTGTGGCTGTGTGTGGGTGTGGGTGAGATATGGTGGATGGGGATGGATGCTGTCACTCAGTTCCATCCTTATCTGCCCAATTACAGCCAGAAAATCACTTGCAATAGTTTCTCTTCCTGTTCTGACACCATTGCCGCTAATGTTCCGTGAAATGTCTTGGGATTTCCACCTATATTATAGGCTCTACATGAATACATGGCAAAATTACAAGTGGAATTTTCAAAACAATCTTTGCGATCTGTTGTTTTAAACAGAGATTTGGCATTTGCATCTCAATCATCAATTCCATATCCAAGTACACATCATGTATTGCTGGACAGGAGGGAGTCCTTTCACCCCTTAATCCTATTCTGCTATTCAGGGATATCATGACTGATCATACCTCAACACAAATGATGCACTGTGGTTCCCTATCCTCTCGTACAAACAATGTTTGACTACAAATGTGTCACTTGGCAAAACAGGCTGATTTGTCTTCGATGGTGTAACATTTCTTGAGTGTTGTTGAGGCTGCACCTATCCAGACAAGTGGGGAATATTCCATCACACTCCCAACTTGTGCTTCATAGATGTTGGACAGGCTTTGGGAAGTTAGGAGTCAAGATTAGAGTGGTGCTGGAAAAGCACAGCAAGTCAGGCAACATCCGAAGAGCAGGAAAATCGACGTTTTGGGCAGGAGCCTTTCCTGCTCCTCGGATGCTGCCTGACCTGCTGTGCTTCTCCAGCGCCAGTCTAATCTAGACTCTAATCTCCAGCATCTGCAGTACCCACTTTTGTCTTTGGGAAGTTAGGAGGTGAGTTACTCGCCACAGTATTCCTAGTTTCTGACCTACTGTTGTGGCACTGTGTTTATATGACTAAAAAAACAGAAAGTGCGAGAGAAACTCAGCAGTTCTGGCATCATCTGTGGAGAGAAAACATGTCATGATTGGAACTGGGGTGTGGGGATGGGTAAAAGACATGGAAGGAAGTGTGTCAGGCTGTCAAATTATTGGAACTCAATATTGAGTCCTGCAAAGTCCCCAAGTGGAAAATGGGATGCTGTTCCTCCAGCTTGTGCTGAGGCTTGCTTCAGCACTCTTGTTTTACATCAATAACTAGTCCAGTTCAGTGTCTGGTCAATAGAAACTCCCAGGATGTTGATAGTAGGAATTCAGTGATGGTGAAGTTGTTGAATATCAAGAGGCGGTGGTTGGACTCTCCCTTGTTAGAGATGGTCATTACCTGAAATTGTGTGGCATGAATATTACATGTGCCACTTGCCAGGCCAAGCCTGGACGTTGTCTAGGTCTCGCTGCATTTGAACATCAGTATCTGAGGAGTTGCAAATGCTGCTGAACATTGTTCAATTATCGGTGGACATCTCCACTTCTGACTTTATGATGGAGGGAAGGTCGTTGCTGAAGCAGCTGAAGATAGTTGGGCTCAGGATAAACAAATGGTCAATTTGTGCTGCCAATCCTGAGTGAATATTAGCACCTAAACAAGTCGACAGAAGGTCATAGTGTGACTAAGCAATGGAACACAGTCCGAGAATGATACAGTGATAAATATAGCAAGGAAGAAGCCTTGACACTTGTTTCTGCTTTGACTAGCATGCCATGGACATTCTGGGCTTCGAGACTGAAGAGAAATACGGCTGTTACAAAATTGTTGGATCGATCATGCACTTCGGAAACATGAAGTTCAAACAGAAACAACGGGAGGAGCAGGCAGAGCCAGATGGCACTGAAAGTAAGTCCCTGTCCTCAAATAATCACTGCCAGGGCACTTACAGCATGGGATTAGATACAGAGTAATGCTTCCTCTACTCTGTCCCCATCAAACACTCCCAGGACAGGGACTGCATAGGGTTAGATTCAGAGTAAAATTGAAGTGGTGTGAGGATGGGGATGAGGGAAGGGGGTGGATTTTGGGAGGGAGTTTCTGTCTCTGGGAGGGGAAGATTGGAGTGTTAGGAAAGAGGGTGTTGACGCTGAGGCGAGGCTCTGCGCCATGTTGGGATGAGGTTGTGAGGGGTCTGCTGGTTCTCACAATAACGGTGAGCATGTGTTCCCAGCGTAACAGTGAGCGTGTGTTTCCACGGTAATGGTAAGCGTCTGTTCCCAGGGTAGCGGTGAGTGTGTGTTCCCAGCGTAACAGTGAGCGTGTGTTCCCATGGTAACGGTGAGCGTCTGTTCCCAGGGTAACGGTGAGCGTGTGTTCCCATGGTGATGGTGAGTGTGTATTCCTAGGGTAACAGTGAGTGTGTTCCCAGGGTAACGGTGAACGTGTGTTCCCATGACAACTGTGAGTGTGTGTTCCCACAGTAACGGTTAGTCTGTGTTTCAGATGCTGATAAAGCTGCCTATCTGATGGGATTGAGCTCTGCTGATCTCCTGAAGGCCCTTGTTCACCCTCGAGTTAAAGTCGGCAATGAGTATGTGACCAAGGGACAAACGGTCGCCCAGGTGGGATTTCACACTGTCCAGCTTCAGAGTCCCCATTATCAAAAATAAACAGTTTACTTTTCTCTCTGCTTTGGACTCTCCAAATTGCTTGGGGCATCAAAAAGATGAAAAAGTGATAAACACCCCAAACCTCTCCCCCCCCCACCTCACTCCCCCTCACTGTCCTCTCACTCCCTCCCCCAACCGCCTCAACCCTACCTACAGTGCTGGTTTTCTTTGGCTTTAGTCAGACCAAACACAGACTCAAGGACAGGTTCATGGAACATTTATACTCCGCGAGCACTAACTAACCTGACCTTACTGTTACCATCAACTTTAATGCCTCTCCCAGCGACATGTCCATCCTTAGCCTCTTCCACTGTCAGAGTGAGGCCAAATGTAAACTGGAGGAACAACACCTGATAGTTCACCTATGGTGCTTACAACTCAATGGCCTCCACATCAACTTCACCACGTTCAAAATCCCTCCTCCCCCAGCCTTGTCCCATGCCTGGCCCCACCCCTCCTCCTCACCTCCCCTGACCTGACCGAACCTGTCCATCTTCCTACTCATCTATCTGCTCCACCCTTCTTACTGACCAATCACAATCATCCCCTACCTGCACCTACCTACCACCATCACTATCCTTCCCCCAGCCCTACCTCCCTCCTAATTATTTCTGGGCTCCTCTCCCATTCCTCAGTCCTGATGAAGGGGTTCAGCCTGAAAGGTTGACCTTGCTGCATCTCGGATGCTGTCTACACTGTTGCACTTTTCCAGTTTCACATCAAATGACTCTGACTTCCTTGCTGTCTTCTGATCAATTGGGTCAATGGGCTGAGGAGTGGCAGATTAAGTTTAATTTGGATAAAAGCAAAGTATTGCATTTTGTTGAAGCAAACAAGGACAGAATTTATACAATTAATGGTAGGGCCCTGGGTAATATTGTACACAGAGACACCTAGGGGCTCATGTACATAATTCTTTGACATTTGTGTCACAAGTAGACTGGGTGGTTAAGAAGGGATTTAGCGCACTTGCCTTCCGTGCTCAGACCTTTGAGTATAGGAGTTGGAATATCATGTTAAGGTTGTACAGGACATTGGTAAGATCTCTTCTGGAGTATTGTGTCCAGTTCTGGTCACCCTGTTATAGGAAGGACATTATTAAATTGGAGAAGGCTCAGAAAGGTTTACTAGGATGTTGCTGGGAATGGAGGGTTTGCGTTATAAAAATAGGGTAAACAGGCTGGGACTTTTTTCACTGGAGCATAGGAGATTGAGGGCTGACCTTATAGAGGTTTATAAAATAATGAGGGACATGATAAAATGAATGACAGGTGTATTTTCCCTAGGATGGGGGAATTTAAAACTAGGGGGAATATCTTTAAGTTGAGAAGAGAAAGATTTAAAAAAGACATGAGGAGCAACATTTTATACAGAGGGTGGATTGAGTGTGGAATGAACTTCCAGAGGAAGTGGTAGATGGAGGTACAGTTACAATGTTTAAAAGATATTTAGATAAGTATACGAATAAGGCATTTTTGGAGGGATATGGGCCAAGTGCAGGCAGGTGAAACTAATTTAGTTTGTGATTTTGATCAGCAGGGTTTGTTTTATGCTGTATGACTCTCTGACTGCAGAGCAGAAGGAGGCCATATGACCCATTATATTGGCTGCCAGCAATCTGCAATGTAAATGGATTGGGTCCCACTCTCCCCCTGCTTCCCCATCACTATGTAAAACTTGATCTCTCCAAGTGTTTTTTTGGAAGCCTTGATTGAGTCTGCCATAACCATGAACTCTGACCTTACTCATCAGCCTGTCATGTAGTACTTTATCAAACACCTTCTGGAAATCCATGTACACCACATCAACAGCATTACCCTCATCAACACTCTCTGTTATCTCATCATAAACTTCAGCAACTTAATTAAATATTGTTTTCTGTTAAATCTATGTTAGTAACAAAAACAGAAAATGCTGCAGAAACAGGATTTATGTTTCAAGTATTGGCCTCAAAACATTAACTGTTTCTCTCTCTATGGACTCCGCCAGACCTACTGAATTTCTCCAGCAGTTCGAATCCCACTTAGGAACAGGGCTACCAATGGTCTGGTAATTTTGCTGTGAATGATCACTTTGATCTTAAGTCTTTCCCACTGCAGAGATTCAATGACTGGCCTGCAGTTGCTGAGTTTTACCTTACACTCCAACACATTTTTAAACAAGGATGGAACATTTGCAATTCTCCAGTCATCCAGCAGCAGCCCTGTTCCTAAGTGGGATTCGAACTGCTGGAGAAATTCAGTAGGTCTGGCGGCGTCCATAGAGAGAGAAACAGTTAATGTTTTGAGGCCAATACTTGAAACATAAATCCTGTTTCTGCAGCATTTTCTGTTTTTGTTTCCATTCTCCAGAATCTGCAGTGTTTTGGTTTTGTTGAGGATTGGATGATTATTGCCAGCAAATCAGAAGTTCCATCCTGAACTGCCTCAGTAGTTTTGTGTCTGATCTGGGTCTGAGTGATATATCGATATAGGGAAGGTTTGCTATTCCTGAGATGTCACTTTCTTTTCCTTCAGGTAATCTACGCTGTGGGTGCCCTTGCCAAAGCTACTTATGATCGAATGTTTAAGTGGCTGGTTTTACGCATTAACAAGACCTTGGATACTAAATTATCCAGGCAGTTCTTCATTGGAGTGTTGGACATTGCAGGCTTTGAGATATTTGATGTGAGTCTTGAACAACATGAATAATTCATTTCTATACCTCTCTTGTAAAATAGAAAACATAGAAGCAACAGAGTATCCATGGTTTTGCAAAGAGCCAAGAGTAGACAAAATGGGCTAAATTGCCTCATGCTGTAAACACCACTGGATCCATATTCCAATCAATCAGACAGCTGCTTCATTTTGCTCATGTTTGCATGCCTGGCTTTGGGTGATAGGAGTGTTAAAGGTGCCCCTACCACCATCAGCAACCTCCTAGCACTCTCTGTCTCTCTCTCTCTCTCTCTCTCTGTCTCTCTCTCTCGATGACACAATTGTCACACCCTAAGCCACAGCATGTCGGAATCTGCAGATAATAAGTTGAGTTATCTCCCTTTGTCACAAAGTACCAGGTACAGAGATTACACAATGAATAATTATTAAATTTCTCTCTGTCTTTCTCTCTCTCTATATCCATCCATCCCTCTCTCTGTTCGTCTCTTTCTCTCCTTTTTCTCTTTTTATCTAATTCATTCTATCCATCCCTTTATTCTTTCACTCCCATTCCCTGTCTCCCTCTTTCCCTCTTTCAACTCTCTCCCTCCCTCTGTCTCATCGTCCTTCCTTCTCTCTTCCACTGTCTCCCTCTCTCTCTCTTGCCCCTATCTTTCTCTGTCTCCTGTCTCTTCCTGCCACTTCCTCTCTTTGTATTTTTCTTCCCCCCTCCTTCCACCTGCTCCTTTCCCTCTCTCTCCCTCCCTCCTCTCTCTCCTTCCCTCCCCTTCTCTCGCCTACTGCTCCCCTCTCCTCTGCTATCTCTCTCTATCTGCCTCTCACCATCGCCCTCTCTCTCTTGCCCTCTTTCTCCCTCTCTCTGGTCCGACAGTATAACAGTTTCGAGCAGCTCTGCATCAACTTTACGAATGAGAAGCTGCAACAGTTTTTCAACCACCACATGTTTGTGTTGGAGCAGGAAGAGTACAAGAGGGAAGGCATCGACTGGGTCTTCATTGATTTTGGCCTCGATCTTCAGGCTTGTATCGATCTGATTGAAAAGGTAGAAACTTTCACAAAACATTCATCCCTTTCAGTTAAATGATAGCAGGTCATTGTTAGACAATCAATATCATATCATTTTGAGCATTTTGTGTGGAAAATCATTCTTTCAGATGACAGATGACAGCCTAGGCTTGATCCACTCACCCTCCCTATTCCTGGATCACAGAAATCTCAGCGAGTCCCTTTCCCTAAACCCAGTGCTCATTCACTGACACTGGCTACTACTCGCAAAATCTCACCAATCAAAACTTAGCAGCCTTCTTTACTAATGTCACAGTGGCCACCTCTCCCTAGCTCTGTCACCTTCTCTGGACCCTACACCCCTCCCTATCTTTGTAACTTCCTCTGGCCCCTGCACCCGTCCGTATTTCTGTAACCTCCTCCGGACCCTACACCCCTGCCTACCTCTGTAACCTCCCCCAGTCTGCACCCCCTCCCTATCTCTGTCAACTCTTCCAGCCCCTACACCCCCTCCCTATCTCTGTAAACCCTTCCAGCCCCTATAGCCCTATATCACCTCCTCTAATTCTGCACAAGGCCTATTGCTTAACCATGGCTGGTCATGCAACCAACTAGGAGGAGAAAGTGAGGACTGCAGATGCTGGAGATCATAGCTGAAAATGTGTTGCTGGAAAAGCGCAGCAGGTCAGGCAGCATCCAAGGAGCAGGAGAATCGACGTTTCGGGACGTTTCGGGAAGAAGGGCTTATGCCCGAAACGTCGATTCCCCTGTTCCATGGATGCTGCCTGAGCTGCTGCGCTTTTCCAGCAACACATTTTCAGCATGCAACCAACTACTTAAGGTTCCAACCTCTAGATCTCCCTGAGTATCTCCACCTCTGCCTGGATTTCTGTCCCTGAGATTTTACACCACTTCTCTCCCTCTCTCCCCTTCTCTCTTTCTCCCTTAAGATGTTTCTTCCACCAATGAAAATGCAGTTCAGTCTCAGCCGGGTGAAACGTGCTGGAGCATAATCAGGAGGGATAATCTTGGCTCTGGACAGGGCCAGGACAGTGACAGGAATCAACTCCTGGGAAATATTTGAAAGGGAGGGAGTTGGTGAGGAAGAGGGCTGTCCAGTTCTGATTGTCAACTGATTTTGTGTTTGATGCAGCCAATGGGCATTCTATCGATCCTGGAGGAGGAGTGTATGTTCCCGAAAGCCACTGACATGTCATTCAAAGCAAAACTGTACGACAATCACTTGGGGAAATCACCCAATCTCCAGAAACCACGGCCTGACAAAAAACGCAAATATGAGGCTCATTTTGAGTTGGTTCATTACGCTGGAGTGGTAAGTGTGAGAAATGTATGTTTGAGAGTGTGTCCAAATGAGGAGAGAGTAAATACTTGGTAAATTGAGACTGACCGCACATCAATTTTATATCTTTAATTTAACATCATCTCCATAAGGAGAGAAACAGAATTTTTTGTGGTTGGTTTTGCGATTCAGATTTATTTGGATTTTCCCACAGGTCCCTTACAATATTATTGGATGGCTCGACAAAAACAAGGACCCGTTAAACGAGACTGTGGTGGCAGTTTTCCAGAAATCTTCAAACAAACTGTTGGCAGCTTTGTATGAATCATACGTCAGTGCTGAATTAGGTGCATTTTTTAAAATTTGTAAAATTGGGACTTTTTTTAAACAGGCTCCTTCAGGTTAAAATTTTCCTTTAGTTAGTGCAATGGCCTTCATCAACCCTGACCTTGCTCCTGATACTAGTCCCAAACCTGAACTCAAAACACCAGCCCCAATTCTCTCCCTGGTTTTGACTCTAAACCCTGACCTTGAGATTGACCTTTAAGATCCTGAGCTCTAACTACTCACCCAATCCTGATCCCAAAATAGGATTTGAACCCCTGACCCCAAATCCCAATGTTGACTTCTGAGCCTGATCTTAATGGTCCCCATCAGCAGCAGCTCGTAGAGGTTACAGTTAGAGTCAGTTCCAGATCTCTGTCCTCTGAATCCTTGTTGGTCAAGAAATAGAGGAATGAACTGATTTCCAAGATCTTAACCCAGAATCAGTATAAATCAATTTTAATTAAGCTTTAAGACAAGCCACAGCCTGGCCTCTCACTGGGGACTGTTTTGGTCTTTCTGTTTTTTTAAGCCAGTGACTCAATATCTAATTCACTTCATTCAGACTGACCCAGGGTTATCGTAGGCTGAGTTTCCTGCTATAAGCAGTTGCATCCACAGATAGATAGCCCTCGAATGGATAATTTATTATTTTTAATTTTCTCTCTTCATTCCAGCCATGGAGCAGAGCAAGACTGGCCAAAAGGAAAAACGCAAGAAAGCTGCCTCTTTCCAGACTGTCTCTCAGTTACATAAAGTAAGTCTCCTCTGTTTCTTTCAATCCAGCATCAAATAGGCCTCTTGTGCGTATCCCAGCCGGTCAAATGTTAGCCACCCTGTCAGGGTAAAGACTGGCCTGCTGTCTACCAGATGCAGCTGGCAGAATTCTGAGATTTCTTTCACAGCAAACAGTGTAACTTGGCAAGACATGACCCCACCAATACCAATAGGACAATGAAAATTGTAATTTCCACCTTTGAGAATCTTGGATTGAAATATGAAGCTTTGTTCATAGTTTGTTATTAAATAATCTAAAATTCATATATTTAATAATGGGGGCAGTTTGAATCTGTGCTACAGGTTAGGAAATGGATAGAATTGGGAGCAATGTTGGTTTAAAGACCTCTCTCTTATGACCCGGAAATATTGGACATGATTTAAAAAACAGCATTCTGCCTGATTCCAAACTTCAGGAAAATGGTCCCTTTCTGTTAATTCAAATTCCCTTCATTGAAATGATCGAATAATTTTAAATTCTACTTCCAGATTTGCAGATTACTCTATAATTCACTTTTTTTTCATTCAATTTATGAGGTTTTGAAATGATTTTGTAGAAAGATTACTCAGATTTGATGAAATGGCTGAATAGCAGAGTGTGAGTCTCTGTGTCTTGATCAGAAACAGAGTCAGGTGATATTTTCTTTCTTGGAATATTCACTGTCATAATTTGTACTTTCTAATCTGTAAAAACACAAACATGAGGCAAAGATAGACAATTCCAAAAAAAATCTGCCATTGCACATGTCACAGGAAAAGATTTCCTGACAGTTATTGGATTTTAACCCCATTAAGACAGTGAAGATCCCCCTAAATAGACAGAGCACGGATATACAGAACTCTCTCAAGGCCTGTTATCTACTGCATTGATATCATTCATATGTATTCCCAAAACTGTCTAACCCTGACTGTTCAGATTGTCAGCTCCCAGCTGGGTCTGAGTTTTGCATTTAAAATCAATGGTAACATTTATTTCTAATCTCATTCTCCAATGAGCAGAGGCGTAGGTTCTTCAGCCAATAATTAACCCTGAATTCAGGAGCCAAAGCCCTGAGCAGCATTGATAGCACTATGCCCTCTCCCAAGAGGGAGAGAGATGGACAGACATATAGACAGAGGGAGATAGAGAGAGAGAGATAGTGTGGCACCCTCTCCCACTTGTTTCCAAAGCAGTGTTTACAGTGAATGAGATTCTTCAAAATGAACTAAAAGCCTTTCCTCAGATGCGTTTATGGAAAACCATTCACATCATGTGGTAGGTAAGCCTAACATCTGTGGTGGGTAAGTTACGTGAGAAGATTCTGAGGGATAAGATATACAGGCATTGGGAAAGACAGGGTTTGATAAGGAGCAGTCAGCATGGCTTTCTGCATGGGAGATCATGCCTCACAAATTTGTTTGAGTTCTTTGATGAAGTGAACAGGAAGATTAATGAGGGCAGGGTGGCGGATGTAATCTGTAAGGACTCAGTGGGACCTTTGCTAAGGTTCCACATGGTAGGATGCTCTGGAAGGTTAGATCACAGGGAATCCAAGAAGCGCTGGCAAATTGGATACACTTGGCTTGATGATAGGAAGCAAAGGGCAATATTGGAAGGATGCTTTTTGGACTGGAGGCCTGTGACTAGTGGAGTGCCTCAGGGATCGTTGCTGTGCCCATTACTGTTGTTATCTATATCAATGTTTTGGATGAGAGTATACAAGGCATGATTAATAAGTTTGATGTCCTGATGAAGAGCTTATGTTCAAAACATTAACTCTCCTGCTCCCTGGATGCTGCCTGACTGGCTGTGCTTTTTCAACACCACACTCTTCGATTCCCAGCATCACTTTCTCCTAAATGATTAGTAAGCTTGCAGATGGCACTAAAATAGGTGGTATTGTGGACAGAGAGGAAGGTTATCAGAAATTGCAGCAGGATCTTGATCAGCTGGGGAAGTGGGCCGAGAAACAGCAAATGGAGTTTAATTTAGATAAGTGTGAGGTCTTGCATTTTGGAAAGTCAAATCAAGGTGGGAGTTCCATGGTGAATGGTAGGGCCGTAAGGGGTGTAGTGGAACAGAGGGACCTTGGAGTTCAGGTGCACAGTTCCCTGAAAGTGGAATCACAGGTAGACAGGGCAGTGAAGAACGCTCTTGGCACTGTGGCCTTCATCAGTCAGTGCACTGAGTATAGAAGTTGGGAAGTTATGTTGCAGTTATACAGGACATTGGTGAGGCCGCACTTGGAGTAATTTGTTCAGTTTTGGTCACATAGGAAGGATGTTATCAAACTGGAAAGATGAAATTTGCAAGGCTGTTGCCAGGACTCAACAGTCTGAGTTATAGAGAGAGATTGGACAAGCTAGGACTTTTTTCTTTAGAGCGTAGGAGACTGAGGGGGGATCTTATAGAGGTGTGTAAGATCACGAGAGGCATGGATAGGGTGAATGCACTGAATCTTTTTCTCAGTGTTAGAGGGCATCAGTTTAAAGTTAGAGGGGGAAGGATAAAAGTGAACTTGAGGGGCAACTTTTTTTACACAGAGGGTGGTACGCATATGGAATAAGCTGCCAGTGGAAGTGGTTGAGGTAGGTACATGAAGAACATTTAAAAGGCATGTGGACAAATACATGAATAAGAAAGGTTTAGAAGGATATGGGCCAAGTGCAGGGAATTGGGGTTAGCATGGATGGACATTTTGGTCAGTATGGACCAGTTTGGGCCAAAGGGCCTGTCTCTGTGCTGGAGGACTCCATGACTGTATCAGCCACAAACAGCCCTGCCTCTGTCTGTCTCTGTCTCTCTCTCTGTCTCTCTCTCTGTCTGTCTGTCCCTCTCTCTCTCACACACACACATTGTAATGTGTGAATACTTATCAGTATTTTGCTCAAAAAATAAATACATCATCAGTAGAAGTGATGAACTTCATCATGTGAGAGTTGTGTGAATTGGCTCAGTCAGACAATGAAACCAGAGCTGTCCTGGAACACTGCCATTTTCCATTTAAAAACCCCCTTTAGTGGTCAGTGTCACAATGTTAGTCCCTTTGTTGAGAATCACTAACTGCCCAAATATCTCGTGCTTTGATCAGTAGATACCAGACATGGCTTTCGACCTTTACTCCCAGGCAGTTGTACAGATCATCCCAGTCTTACCCATTTGCTAAGACCTCTTGGAGGCAGCTTGGCTCAGTGGGAATACTGGGATTAAAGATGGATGATATTAAATGGCCTAAAAGCCTTCCTCATCCGAACTAACCTAATGATTGCTTTCTGAACTGACAATGAGATGAAGGTAGTTAAGACTTGCAGTGATGTTTAGCTAATTTATGAATGAACATCACTTTAAGTCTGTGCTATCTTTCTATCTCACTATCTGCTGAAGGGTAAAATGTGGTAAGTACAGAAAGATATGATGGTTGGACAAATCCCGACGGGCAAAACCGTAATTTCATCTCAATAATCGCAACCTGATCCCAAATCTGATATATATCCCTTTGCAATTAATAGAGCTCTGGACAACCAGAGAAATATCACAACATCACCCACTAAACTTGAAAAATCCCTATTAACCAGAGAGATTCTTAGCAGAGGATTTTTTATTAACCAGAAAGAATTCCCCATTAACTGCAGCATTCCCTGTAAACCAGACAAACTCTTCTATTAACCACAGGGAATGTTCTTTTAACCAGAGAATTTCCTATTAACCAGATAGAATCCTGTATTAACTAGAGGATTCCTTATTAACCAGGCAGAATCTATGTTAAGTACATGCTTGCACAAGCGAGTTGGTGACCTCACAGCCTCAGCATGAGTCAGGGATCAGGGTGGGTGGGAAGGTCAAGATAGCAGAAAGTTTGGGGAAGAGTGATTTTGGCTTGTTTCTGTCTGAAAGATGGATTGTTAGGAATAGAATTGTTCAGCAGATTCTGCTGCTAAACTTGTCAAGTGTGACTGGTTAAAGAAGCTGACTGGTGTCACAACGTTTCTTCTCTCATTGCTTTAGGAGAATCTCAACAAACTGATGACCAACCTGCGATCCACTCAGCCTCACTTTGTGCGATGCATCATTCCCAATGAAACCAAGACTCCAGGTACTTGCTCTATTCATACTTTTTCTAGATTGTTCTTTAGATGCATTTCTGAGGGAGCTTTGAGGATTTCTTGGCTAGGGATTGACCAATGGGACATTTCTCATCCCATGACCTCTCTCTGCCCACTTCTGTGAACACAATGAGTCATACTCACTCCTCTCCCAGGTGAGATCAAGGGAGTTTTCCACAATGTCCTGACCAATACACAGCCCTCAACCAACAAACTAAAAGAGATGATCAAATTCTTGCTGTTTGTGTGAGCTTGCTGTGCACATTTTGGCTGCAATACAACAACAACTGCACATTAACAGTTTTTAATGAGATGTAAAGTGTTTTGTGACATGGAAACATAAGAAGAGAGGTGTGGGAGTAGGTCATTTGGTTCTCTGAGCCTGCTCCACCATTTGTTATGATCATGACTGATCATCCAACTGAATAGTCTGTTCTGCTTTTTTACCCCATACCCTTTGATCTCTTTAGGCCCAAGTACTGTAACCAATTCTTCCTTGAAAACATTTAGTGTTTTGGCCTAGACTGCTTTCTGAGGTAGTGAATTCTCCAGGCTCCCCACTCTCTGGTGAAGACATTTCCCCCCATTTCTGTCCTAAATGGAATCCTCAGACTGTGGCCTCTGGTTTCATCGTGAAGTCATGATGATGTTATATAAAAGTAAACAAAGGAACAAAAGAGATGTACAGCACAGGAACAGATCCTTCAGTCCTCCAAGCCTGTGCCGATCATCATGCCCTAACTAAACTATAAAACAAACCTTCTCCCCTTGTTTAGTCCATATCCCTCTATTCCCTGTCTATCATTGTAACCATCCAGATGCCTCTTAAATCTGCCAACGTGCCTGCTTCCACCACCTCTTCTAGCAATGCCCTCCAGGCTTTTACAATTCTCTGCATGAAAACTTCCCTTGTACATCTCCCTGAAACTTCCCTCTCTCCCCTCAAACCTGTGTCCCTTTGTAATTGAAACTGCAAACCTGGGAAAAAGCCTCTGTCTGTCCCCCCTATCTATGCCTATCATAATTCTGTAGGCCTCTCTCAGCCACTATTTCCAGTGAAAACAATCCTAACCTTTTAAAACTTTCCTCTTAAAGCCTTGGTTTGTGATGAGATCACTAATTGCTGAGACAACCATGGCTGTTGTGACCTATCACCCCGGTCAGAGATTGAACCACTCACTGATCACTCTTCTAGATGTATCTTGTTCCTGTTCAAAGGGTTGCAATTGAGAGGCTCCTGATAATGAGACTGTGTTAATGGTGGGTTCGTTTGGTCAATCTGACCCTAAACTTGTACCTTTTCCAGGTGCAATGGACCCATTCTTGGTCCTTCACCAGCTGCGGTGTAATGGTGTCCTTGAAGGAATCCGGATTTGCCGGAAAGGTTTCCCAAACAGAGTACTTTATGCTGACTTCAAGCAGCGGTAAGTACTAGCTGTACCAAAGCACCCAATCTTTCTGCCTGTGGCTCACTCTGACAGCCTTAAATGGTGAACGTGAAATCCCATGATCGTTGTGTTTCATTCTATTAATAGCTAAGGCAGAGCTAAGGAATAAACCAGAACAGAAATTGCTGGAGAAATTCATTGTTGGAGAAAGAAAGAGTAAAGTTTCGAGTCCAGGGATCCCTCTCCAGAACTGAGCAATGTGAAGAAATTGACACAAAATGTTTTGTAATCAGGGAATTGTGGTAACTAAATGTCATTGACTTAATCAGTGTAGGAGCTCATGCTGATTCACTTGGTGTAATACACTCCCTTTTAGAAAGCCCCAGTGAAACCCTGTACTCCTGTAACCTAAACAGTACCATTGCCCTTATTCTTGGAGGATTATGGTGGCTGAATTTTAATTAAAACCCAATCAATTCAGGAGGTCATAAGAATCATTTTGGGGTTTCACACTCCACATTGGGAGAGCTCTACAAAAAACATGCCTCATACATGCACACACAGACAGACACACATTGACACTCACATGCACACACAGACAGACACACATTGACACTCACATGCACACACAGGCAATCATACATAAACACATGCACATATGCACAAACATGCAGACACACACACAAACTCAATTTATTCTAAAAGAATGAGGAGAAGCAAAATAACATTAAACCTGAATTCTAAAGGGAGTGAGGAACAGTGAGTCCCAAGTGCTTATGTTCCCAAATCATTAAATATAGCAGGGCAAGTTGGTAAAGTGGTTAAAATGCATGTGGAATTCAGAGATTTAATAATATAGAGCAAGGAGGTTATAGAATCAGAGAATCCCTGCAGTGTGGAAGTAGGCCATTTGATCCATCAAGTCCACATTGACCCTCCAAAGAGCATTTCACCCAGATCCAACCCCATCTCTGTAACTCTGCATTTTCCATGGCTAACTCACCCAGCCTGGGCATCTCTGGACAACTTAGCACGGCCACTCCACCTTAACCTGCATGCCTTTGGACTGTGGGAGGAAATCGGAGCACCCGGAGGAAACCCACACAGACAGTCACCCGAGGCTGGAATCAAACCCAAGGATCCCTGGTGCTGTGAGACAGCAGTACTAACCATTGAGCCACTTTCCATGCTGTACATATCTATGACTCTATGACTCAATGCTGCCCTGTTATGGTAACCTTCTTTAAGACACTGGTTCGGTCTCAGCTGGAACTGTGTCTAATTCTGGGCACTACCCTTTGGGAAGGATGTGATAGTGCTGGAGATATGATCCATAGGATTAGTGCCAGGCATTTCAGTGATGTGGAGAGTTGGAGAAGCTGATCTTCCTTTTACTTCTTGATGTTCAAGATTCTAATGAGGATTATTCTGCTGCCAAACCTGGCCCAGCCATTCATTATCATGGAATTCCAACGTAATGACAGTCACTATACTCCAAATGGAATTCAAAATGTGATGTGCTGAGAGATATTTGGATTAATGGATATTATTTATAATCCACAGATATACCAGTATTTTTGATGTGTGTTTAGCAGCACACCTATCCTGGTCCCTCATCCTGTCTCCTTTCTCCATTGACAGATACCGTATTCTCAACCCATCTGCTGTTCCTGAAGACAAGTTCGTTGACAGCAGAAAAGCAACAGAGAAATTGCTGGGCTCTCTCGATATCGATCACACGCAGTATAGGTTTGGTCACACAAAGGTAAAGAGATGGGTGAAAACACCAAGAACAATTGCCATTCATTCACTTTCCAAAGAATCAAAATTTGCCTTTCCCATTGCACAGATTGTACACCCATTGATGTCTTCAAATTCAAAATATTATTTGTGAAATATTTATCCTTAACCTTGATCTGTATATGACAGGTAATAAAATTAGACATTAATCTGGGCCCCTCCTTACAGTGTTTTCCTCCCCTTTCTGACATATGCTTTAATTATTTTTATTTTTATAACATTCTGTTTATTAAATTGAAATCTTCCTGTTCTTGTTCACTGTGTTCTCAGTCCTGGGAGGGTCAGTTAGCTCAGTTATGGAAATGTGTTGCTGGAAAAACGCAGCAGGTCAGGCAGCATCTAGGGAACAGGAGAATCGACGTTTCGGGCATTAGCCCTTCTTCAGGAATGGTCGAGTTGCAGGGAATGTAGATAGCGGCGCATGGCTGCAAGCGTGGAGCGGAGGATCCGGAGGGACGTCTGTTGCTGGAGGCTTCGGATTTGTTGTAGGTACTGGTTGTCCTGGTTGGGTCCAAGTTTTGTTGGTCGGAATGTAATCCGGAGTCCGTGCGGGATAAGTCGGTTCCGTAGGCAGGTGCTGAGGAAGGAGATATGGCTGTGGTAGCGAGTCTGTTTGAGAATGTGGCTGAAGAGCTTCTGTGCAGAGGAGATGACCTGGGGGGTGCAGTGAGAGAGGGACTCACTGAAACCTTTGTAGAGGGAGAAAGAGAGCTTCTTCAAGGAAGGCATCCTTGTAAGAGGATTCGCAGTAGGTTGAAATCTTTGAGGAGAAAGTGAGGTCTGCAGATGCTGGAGATCAGAGATGGAAATGTGTTGCTGGAAAAACGCAGCAGGTCAGGCAGCATCTAGGGAACAGGAGAATCGACGTTTCGGGCATTAGCCCTTCTTCAGGAATCCTGAAGAAGGGCTAATGCCCGAAACGTCGATTCTCCTGTTCCCTAGATGCTGCCTGACCTGCTGTGTTTTTCCAGCAACACATTTCCATGTCTGATCTCCAGCATCTGCAGACCTCACTTTCTCCAGTTAGCTCAGTTGGCTAGACAGCTGGTTTGCAGTGTAGTGTAATGCCAACAGCATCAGCATCTCCCCAAGGGGGAAGGATATGCAGAGTTAGAGAGCTAAGGTAAGAGATAGATAGCTACAGAGAGAGAGAGAGAGAGAGAGTGGTGTGGTGGTGGGGACAGGCGCGGGAGCAGAGAGGAACATATAGGGAGAGAGCAGATGGAGATCCCAGTGTCTGAGCGTTAAAGTTGAGAGATGATCTTTGCTGAGTAAATGAGATTTTGTGCTTGGCAGGGTAAGTTGTTTGTGCAATCTGCTCCTGAATTGCGATGTTTCTTGTGAACTAGGTGTTCTTCAAAGCTGGCTTGTTGGGCCAGCTGGAAGAAATGCGAGATGAGCGATTGGCAAAGATCCTGACAATGATCCAGGCTCGTAGCCGAGGATATTTGATGAGAATTGAGTATCAGAAAATGATCGCCAGACGGTAAGCCTCAACTGTCAATGGAACTGTTGAGAATGACAAATGTAAATCCATGAAAAGGTATTCATGACCTGTCACAAATCACTGTCACTCATTTGCCCCAATCTGCCCGGAACAAGTTGAAATTGACAGTTCTGCTCAATAACACTGAAAAAAAAATGGGTCTTCACTTCATGCCAATCTCCTGAAAATTGAAACCTGCTATAGTTGGCATCTTTCATCCATCACAAACAGGGTGTTCATAAAACAGGTCCTTCAGCCCATCAAGTCTGCACTGACAAAAAAACATACTAAATCTATACTAGTCCCACTTTCCTGCATTATGCCCATAGCCTTGAATGTTATGATATTTCAAATGCTCATTTCAAGTACCCCCTCAGGCAGTGCATTCCTGATTTCCACTACCCTCTGGGTGAAAACTGATTTCCTCAAATCTCCTCTAAAGCTCCTCCCTTGCAATTCAAAATTATGTCCCCTTGTTATTGGCACCCCGGCTAAGGGAAACTTCTGTTTTCTATCCACCTTGTCTGTGCCCCTCGTAATCTTAAATACACCTCTATCAGGTCCCCCTCAAAATGTCCATGTTGCAAAGAAAAGAACCGAAGCTTATCCAGCCTCTCGCCATCGCTGAAATGCTCCATCTCAGGCAACATTCCGGTGAATCACCTCTGTACCCTTTCCAATTTTATCCCGTCCCTCCTTTAGTGTGGGGACCAGAACTGCCCACAGTACTCAATCTGTGGCCTAACGAAAGTTCTGTACAGCTCCAACATGATCTCCCTGCTCTTATAATCTATGCTTCAAATGCTATATCTTATCTACGCAATTAACTTTCAGAAACAAGCACTTCAAGGTCCCTGTGTTCCTCTGAGCTTTCTAGTGTCCTGCCATTCATTGAATACTCACTTGTTCTGTTTGTTTCTCCAAAGTGCATGACTTTGGGTTAAATTCCATCTGCTACTTATCTCTCCATCTGACCAATCTGTCTTCATTGTCCTGTAACACTTTTCTCTGCACTGTCAACCTCCCGACCAATCTGTGTCATCTGAAACTTGCTTATCATTCCCTCCTTACATTTTTTCTATATCTTTCATATATATCATGAACAATAATGGGCCCAGCACTCATCCCTAGGGTACACCTTCTCCAGTCAGACAAACAGACTTTTACCACCACCCACTGTCTCCTACCATGAAGCTAATTTTGGATCCAATTTGCCAAGTTACCCTGGATCCGAAGTGCTTATACATTCTTTATCAGTCTCCCATATGGGAACTTGTCAAAGGTTTTGCTGAAATCCAACTCAAGCAGCGCATATCAGTCACTGTGTGAAACAATTATTTCTCATGTTGTCATCCTTCTGTTGTCCCTGAATCTTTACCTCCTGGTTCTTGATCCCACATCAATGGAAACAGTTTTTTTCCTTTCTACTCACCCCTATTCAGACCCCTGGAGATTTTGAACATGTCGATGACATCTCCTTCAACCTTCATTTCTCTAAAAGGATGTCACTGTTTCTCCCATCAGCCCCTCAGCCTGAAACAATGCCTGTGAATCTTTTTTTGCTCTCTTTCCAATGTATTCATATCCTTCTTCTGCCCAGACTATACACAATAATCCAGCTGAAGTCTAATAGGAATCTTGTACAAGTTCAGCATCATCTCCTCACTCTCATTCGCTATGCTCCAAGATACTGTCTGCCTTATTGGCAACTCTCACAATCTGTCCTTCAAGATGTGTGCAGACATATCTGAGCACCCTCTGATTTTGCACCACCTGTAGAATTGTACCTTTTGTTTTATGCTGTCTCTCCATGTTCTTTACCAAGGTAAACCACCTCACATTCCTCTACATGCAAAATATATGCTTACTTTATCAACCATTGTGTGCCCTCGGAAGTCTAATGTTATTCTGCTCATGATCACAATACTTTCAAGTTCCATTTTTGACTCTGTGTCCTGTACACCAAGGACTAGATCATTAATATTAAGCAGGAAGAGTAAAGATTCCAACATTGGGGAACTCCGCTATAAACTTTCCTCTAATTTGAAAAAGATCCATTGACCATTACTCTCTTTCCCACCTCAGAGCCAATTTTGTATCCATATCATTACTGTCCCTTTTCTTCCGTGATCAAGGCTGTTGTGTGGGACTGGATTGAATGCCTTCTGGAAATCTACACATACCACATCAGCAGCATTACCCTCATCAACCCTCACTGTTACTTCTTCAGAAAACTCCAGAAAGTTCTTTAAACATGATTTTCCTTGAACAAATTGATGGTGAATTTCTTCAACTAGCCCCAAGTGACAATTACTGTTCAGGGACGTGTAGGTTAGGTGCATTAGTCAGGGATAAATATAGGGTCGGGGAATGGGTCTGGGTGGGTTACTCTTCGGACAGTGGGTAGACTTGTTGGGCCGAAGGGCCTGTTTCCACACTGTAGGGATTCTAATTCTAATTCTAATTTAATGACTAATTATTACAATTGGATGTTTCCCCACTGCTGATACTAAACTGATTGGCCTATAATGGCTGGGCTTATCTTTGTTTTGAACAAGGGTAATCTCCAGTCCTCTGGCACATTTCTTGAGTCTAAGGGAAACTGGAAAGTTATTGCTAGTATCTCTACAATGTATGCTCTCATTTCTTTCAGTATCCTTCAATACATCTCACCCCATGATAATAAAATCTAAATCTAAATCGATTATCTATGAGTGTCATTCAGGAATGGAAAGATGTGGGTGTGTACCTACTCAGCACTGGTTCACTCTGGACCCATGCTCTTAATTGGGAAAAACACAGCTGTGTCAGTACCTGCCACATCTGGAGAATGTATTGTAGAGAAATAAAATTGCCGATCTCAGTGAAATCATTAACAAGAAACAACACAATACGATGAGGCCATTCAGCCCCTTGAGCCTATTCCACCATTCAATATGATTGGTCACAGATCAGCTACAATCGCCATAACTCCCCTTTGCCCCAAATCTTTTAATATCATTGGAAAACAAAATCTACCAATTGGAGACTTAAAATTAACAATTGTTTGTTGGCCAGTTGCCTCTTGTGGAGGACAATTCCAAATGTCTACCACCCTTTTTGTGCATTGCAGTGTCTCCTGATTTCACTGCTGAGGTCTCTGGCTATGACCTTGCTCCCTAACACTAGATAACGCCTTCAGCAGGGCAAACCATTTCTTACGAACCACTCCGTCTAGACCCCTGGATATTTTGAAAACATTAATGAAATTCCAAATTTGCTTAATCTCCCTTTGTAGAGTATGCTTTAGAGTTCATGTATTATTGTACCAAATTTACACAGCATTCCCTCCAAGATCAATGTACAAACAAATGAATTAAGAGTAGAAGTAGGCCATTCAGCCCATCGAGCCTACACTGCCATTCAGTAAGATCACAATTGATCTGAATACTCCACATTTCTCTGACACCTAATAACTTTTCATCCCGTTCACCATCTTTCGTGGAAGAGAGTTCCAAATGCATGCAGCTCCCTGTGAGGTAATCGTCTCCCTATTTCTGTCACAAATGGGCAAGCCATGGTTTTGAAACAGTGACCCTTGTACCATTGTAAGGTGCTGAAAATGTGTTGCTGGAAAAGCGCAGCAGGTCAGGCAGCATCCAAGGAACAGGAGAATCAACGTTTCGGGCATAAGCCCTTCTTCAGGAAGGTGCTCCCAGGGCTGCGCTTGTCTTGGTATATAACTGGAGCATGATCTCTAGCCAGGAGAAAGTGAGGATTGAGATGCTGGAGATCATAGTCGAAGAGTGTGGTGCTGGAAACACGCAACCTGTCAGGCAGCATCCGAGGAGCAGGGGAGTCGATGTTTTGGGCATAAGCCCTTCATCAGGAATAAGTCATTCTCCTGCTCCTCGGATGCTGCCTGACCAGCTGTGCTTTATCAGCACCACATTCTTCGATTCTGATCTCTAGCCCCTTGGATTTTAATTCTCTCGGGGTTGTTTAGTATAAACCCAAGTATTGCTGATAATGCATATATTTTGATGGTGTTTGCTTTGTTCTGAAAGTGCAAGACAAAGAGCTTTGATGAAATGAATCTCTTTTTTTTTTCAGCAATAAGCCTTTAAGTGTAAGGATCAGTGTTCTATCAGGTTTCAGAATAAGCCTTGGAAAATGTTTCACATCTGCCCTTTTCAAACCCTGCCTTGACCTCAAACATATTACAATCATAGAGTCCCTACAGTATTGGCCCACTGAATGCACACTGACCCTCTGAAAAGCATCCCACCCAGACTCACTCCCCTCCCTTATCCCTGGAACCCTGCATTTTCCCATGGCTAATCCACCTAGCTTGCATATCCCTGAACACTATGGGCAATTTAGCATGTCTAATCCATGTAAGCTGCACAGCTTTGGACTGTGGGAGAAAACTGGAATGCCCGAAGGAAATCCAGGCAGACATGGGGAGAATGTCCAAACTCCACACAGACAGTTGTCTGGAATCAACCCTGGGTCCCTGATGCTGTGAGGCAGCAATGCTAACCACCGAGCCACTATGTTGCCCAAGCGCTATATTAGGTTACTGTTCGCAATCTGTTATGCAGTTAACAAAACCTAATATGTCACTCTATTGATAGTCTGAGGGTAAAGTTCTGTTAATAAAACTAAATTGTATTTCTGTTTCATTTTGGAACCAGAGATGCGTTACTTGTCATTCAGTGGAATATTCGTGCTTTCAATGCAGTGAAGAATTGGTCTTGGATGAAGCTTTTCTTCAAGATTAAACCTCTGCTGAAAAGTGCTGAGACTGAGAAAGAGATGGCAAATCTGAAAGATGAGTTCTTGAAGTTGAAAGAGGCTCTGGTCAAGTCTGAGGCCAAACGCAAGGAGCTGGAGGAAAAGCAAGTCTCTCTAATCCAAGAGAAGAATGACCTGTCCCTTCAGCTACAGGCGGTAAGAGCTGGTCCCTCCCCTAGCCTTACACTCGGTGGATGGGACCCTTTCATCTCCAAGAGTCTCCTGGCAAATAGACTCGAGATGGTTCACTGATCACTTTGTAACCCTTTATAACTGGGGGAGGGAACAATCAGGTGATGGTGAATTGACTGCTCAGGCCCCAGGGTAAGGTGTTTAAGAAGCTGTTTTGCTATCATCTGGAAGTTACTATTCCTACAGAGTTTTGAGCTGATCGAAGAGATGGAGTTTGTTGCCAATTTTGTTTTCTCAT
Organism: Chiloscyllium plagiosum; assembly: GCF_037043375.1. NCBI lineage: Eukaryota > Metazoa > Chordata > Chondrichthyes > Orectolobiformes > Hemiscylliidae > Chiloscyllium > Chiloscyllium plagiosum. The sequence goes on along the minus strand of NW_028270153.1, from coordinate 817,728 downwards.
TTTAAACCTCTTCCATGGGTTGATTCAGTTGAGCCAATTGCCTCTTACTTCACTACTGCTGGATTACAGAGAGAGAGGCCACAGGAAGGCCATTGTGGCAGCACATACAACCATATCAACGTAGGCCATTCAGCCCCTTGAGCCTGCTCCTTCATTCAATAAGATCATGACTGAACTGATTACTCCACATTCCTGACAACACCTGATAACCTTTCACCCCCTTGCTCATCAAAAATCTCTCTACTTCTGTCCTAAAAATATTCAAACACCCTGCTTTCATCATCTTTTGAGAAAAAGAGTTTGAAATACACTGAACCCTCTTTGAGGATAAAGTCCTTCTTATTGCTCTACTGAAGGGTGATTTCCACAAAAGGAAATATCATGATTTGGGCTTCTTGTCTTATATATTTCATCTCTTACTTTTGTACAGTCCAGCAGATACAAGCCCAACCTATCCAGCCTTACAGTGTAATCTGCCAATTCCAGTTATTAGTCTAGTAGACATTCTCTGATCTGCTTCCAACACATTTACATCCTTACAAAAAAAAACAAAGACTGCAGATACTGGAAATCAGAAACAAGAACAGGAACTGGGGTGAAAACTCAGCAGATCTGGCCGCATCTGTGAAGAGAAAGCAGCGTTAACATTTTGGATGTTGGTTTGCTCGCTGAGCTGGAAGGTTCATTTCCAGACCTTTTGTCACCCTACTAGGTAACATCTTCAGTGGGCCTCCAGGCTAAGCACTGTTGATAATTCCTCTTTTTTATTTATATGTTTGGATTTCTTTGGGTTGTTGACATCATTTCCTGTGGTGACATCATTTCCTGTGGTGGCTCATTGAAGATGTTACCGAGTAGGGTGACAAAACGTCTGGAAATTAAATTTGCAGCTCAGTGAGCAAAACTACATCCAGAACCTTAACCTGAGCTACAAATCTTCTCAAACCTCGTGTTAACATTTTGGGTCCAGAAGAAGGGTTTGTGAACCTGAAACATTAACTCAGCTTTCTTTCCACATTCTTTCTAAAGTGGCCAAAACTGCACACAGTATTCCAGATGTGAGATCTCACCAGTCCCTGTGGAACTGAAGTATAACCTCACTGCTTTTGTATTCAATCCCCCTCACAAAAATCAATAACATTCTATGAGGAACACAGAGCAGGAGGAGGCCATTCAGCCTGAGTCTACTCTGCCATTCTAGATCATGGTTGATCATCTCACCACATGCCGTATCCAGAGCTGTCCTCGTACCCCTTGTTGTCATTACCAATGAGGAATCTATAAAACTCTGTCAAAGAGGAAGCTTGCAAAGGCTGTGAAGTACAGAATTCCAAAGAATCACTATCCTCTGGTCTTAAAGGAATTAAGGGTTCTGGGAAAAGGGTAAGGACGTGGACGTGAGGAATGTCAGATCAGCCAGGATTCCTACTGAATGGCAGAGCAGACTCGATGGGCCGAATGGCCCAAACCTTCTTCTATGTCTTCTGGTCCTTATGGACTGGATTGGGTAGGACTAAATGTTACTGGGCAGTATTCTGTTCCGAATGTTAAATGAGATAGTCACTGCTCTTATTGTTCTGGTTAAAATGGGACAAAGGGGTCATGGTGACTAAATTTACCGATGATGATATGAAAATCAGAAACTAAGTTGCGAAGAGGACATGGGGCTCTAGGTACATTCAATGAGTGGGCAAGGATCTGGCTTTTGGAAGTTTCTATGAGATTGTCTCTTATTTTTCTAAACTCCAGAGATTCCAGGCCCAGTCTCCTCCCTCTCTCCTCTTGGGACAGTCCCACTCTCCCAGGAATCATTCAGGTAAATGTCTGCTGCACTCCCTCTGTGGCGATTCCATCCTTCATTAGGCAAGGGACCAGAACTGGACACAGTGCTCTGGGTGCTGTCTAACCAGTGCTCCATATCAGCGCAGCAAAACTTTATTTTACTCCTGTCCTCAGATCCTTTTGTGGTAAAGACCAACTTTCCAACAACCTTTTGAATTCAAAGTTTGGGAGAGGATTTGTAGCTCGGGTGCTCGTTATTGTGGTTCTGTTCGCCGAGCTGGAAATTTTTGTTGCAAACATTTCGTCCCCTGTCTAGGTGACATCCTCAGTGCTTGGGAGCCTCCTGTGAAGCGCTTCTGTGGTGTTTCCTCTGGCATTTATAGTGGTCTGTCCTTGCCGCTTCCGGTTGTCAGTTTCAGCTGTCCGCTGTAGTGGCCGGTATATTGGGTCCAGGTCGATGTGTTTGTTGATGGAGTTTGTGGATGAGTGCCATGCTTCTAGGAATTCCCTGGCTGGTCTTTGTCTGGCTTGCCCTATGATAGTAGTGTTGTCCCATGTTGCTTGTCGTCTGCGTGTGTGGCTACTAAGGATAGCTGGTCGTGTCGTTTTGTGGCTGGTTGATGTTCATGGATGCGGATCGTTAGCTGTTTTCCTGTTTGTCCTATACAGTGTTTTGTGCAGTCCTTGCATGGGATTTTGTACACTACATTAGTTTTGCTCATGCTGGGTATCGGGTCCTTTGTTCTGGTGAGTTGTTGTCTGAGGACAGACAACAGGACGTTGAACCTATCAACAAAGACGGCATACTTAAACTACTGGACTTGTGCCTCACAACACACTTCCCATTCAACAACCAGATATACGAACAAATCAACGGAACACCCATGGGCTCACCGATCTCGGGACTCATAGCAGAAGCAGTAATGCAAAGGTTAGAACAAACAGTCTTACCACAAATTCAACCCAAACTCTGGGTCAGATACGTTGATGACACCTTTGTAATCATTAAAAACACAGAAATAGAGAAAACACACCAGATCATCAATGCCACACTCACAGGAATCCGATTCATGAGAGAAGAAGAAAAGGACAACCAACTCCCATTCCTAGATGTGATTGTACAGAGAACACCAAACAGAGAATTCACCACAAAGGTACACAGGAAAACCACACACACAGACCAAGTCCTGAACTATGAAAGCAACCACCCCAACACACACAAACGAAGTTGCATCAAGACACTATTCAAAAGGGCCACAACACACTGCAGTACACCAGAACTGCAAAAAGAGGAAGAGGAACACCTGTACAAGGTACTCGCCAAAAACGGATACCCCTGCAATTTCATCAACAGATGCCTAAGAGAAAGACAACGGAACGAGGACATGCCGCAACCCAAAGGACTAGCCACACTACCATACATCAGGAGCATTTCAGAACTGACAGCCAGACTACTGCGACCACTAGGACTTATAACAGCACATAAACCAACAGCCACTCTCAGACAACAACTCACCCGAACGAAGGACCCGATACCCAGCATGAGCAAAACTAATGTAGTGTACAAAATCCCATGCAAAGACTGCACAAAACACTACATAGGACAAACAGGAAGACAGCTAACGATCCGCATCCATGAACATCAACTAGCCACGAAACGACACGACCAGCTATCCTTAGTAGCCACACACGCAGACGACAAGCAACATTAATTCGACTGGGACAACACTACCATTATAGGGCAAGCCAAACAAAGAACAGCCATGGAATTCCTAGAAGCATGGCACTCATCCACAAACTCCATCAACAAAGACATCGACCTGGACCCAATATACCGGCCACTACAGCGGACAGCTGAAACTGACAACCGGAAGCGGCAGGGACAGGCCACAATAAATGCCGGAGGAAACACCACAGAAGCGCTTCACAGAAGGGTCCCAAAGCACTGAGGATGTCACCTAGACAGGGAACGAAACGTTTGCAACAAAAATTTCCAGCTCGGCGAACAGAACCACAACAACTTTTTGAATTACTCACTGGACCCCTGTATACTAACCTTTTGTGAGTCATGCATTCACACCTAGTTCTATCTGAAACTCCGAACTCAACATCTCTCAATATTTAAATGTTTATTTTGATTCTTCTTGCCAAAGTGGACAATTTCACGCTTTACTACATTATACTCAATTTGCCAGATCTTTGCCCACTCACTGAATCTATTTGTAGCCCATGTCCTCTTCATAAGTTTGTTTTTGATCTTCATATCATCGGTAAATTTAGTCACCATGACCCCTTTGTCCCATTTTAACCAGGACAATAAGAGCAGTGACTATCTCATTTAACATTCAGAACAGAATACTGCCCAGTAACATTCAGTCCTACCCAATCCAGTCCATAAGGACCAGAAGACATTGGAGAAGGCTTGGGCCACTTGGCCCATTGAGTCGCTCTGCTGTTCAATCATAGCTGATATGTTTCTCAACCCCAGTCTCTTGACTTCTTCCTGTAGCCCTTGATCCCCTTATTAATGAAGAATCTATCTATCCCTGTCTTAAAGACACTCAATGACTTGGCCTCCACAACCCTCTGCAACAATGAGTTCCACAGAGTTACCACCCTCTGGCTGAAGAAATTCCTCCTCATCTTAGTTCTGAAGGGTCATCCCTTCACTCTGAGGCTGTGCCCTCAAATCTGAGTCTCTCCTACAAGTGGAAACATTTTCTTCACTTTATCCAGGCCTCCCAATATTCTGTAAGTTTCAATTAGATCCCTCTTTATCCATCTAAACATCGAGTACAGACCCAGAGTTCTCAACTGCTCCTAATATAACAAGCCCTTCATCCCCAGGATCATTCTTGTATCCTCTGTTACCCCTCATGCCACCACATCCTTCATTAGATATGCAGCCCAAAACTGCTCACAATGTTTCTAATGTGGTCTGACTAGAGCCTTATACAGCCTCAGCAGTACATCTTTGCTCTTCTATTCTAGCCCTTTTGAAATAAATGCTAAGATTGTATTTGATATCCTAACTGTCAATGAAACCTTATTGGTTAAGGTGACAGGCTCTTGTTTCTGTCATTCACAATCTCCTCAATGATCTTCTTTCAAACCCTGGGGTACAGTGCATTCAGCCCAGGGCTGGGGAGACTGATTTTATCCTCTATGTGCTTTCTGCTTCTAGGAGCAAGACACCCTCGCTGATGCAGCAGAGAGATGTGACCTTCTGATCAAAGCAAAGATCCAATTGGAAGCGAAGGTGAAGGAGCTAACGGAGCGACTGGACGATGAGGAAGAGATGAATGCAGAACTGACCGCCAAGAAACGCAAACTTGAGGATGAGTGTGCGGAATTGAAGAAAGACATTGATGATTTGGAAATCACACTAGCCAAAGTAGAAAAGGAGAAACATGCAACAGAAAATAAGGTGAAATTCATATTTAGCAACAAATACACATCTATTCCTTTGTTGTACTTCCCTCTCACAGTTTCCACATCCTAGCAGCTCCTGAATCTATTGCAGTGAGAACCCACAGCAGCATCTTCACAGTCCCAGCAAAGAGCCACACTCTCGGCAAACACCTCCCCATTCATCCCAACCTTAACCCTTCACCTGCATTCTGATTCCTGTACCAACCCCTCCCTGTGATATACCATTCATTTTCCAACTTTTCCTAGTGTTATACACTGATAGACCTGTTCCCAGTAGTATTGTACCCCAGTGTTATTCAGTGACAGATCTTTCCCCAATAGTATGGTACTCCAGTGTTATACACTGACAGGCCTGTCCCCAGCAATACTATACCCCAGTGTTATACAGTGACAGACATGTCCCCACCAGTACTGTACCCCAGTATGATACATTGACACCCTGTCCCCACCAGTACTGTATCCCGGTGTTAAATAATGACACACCCTATCTCCACCATAGAGTCGTAGAGTCATAGAGATGTACAGCACGGAAATAGTCCCTTCGGTCCAACCTGTCCATGCCGACCAGATATCCCAATTCAATTTAGTCCCACCCGCCAGCACCCGGCCCATATTCCTCCAAACCCTTCCTATTCATATACCCATCCAAATGCCTTTTAAATATTGCAATTGTACCAGCCTCCACCACATCCTCTGGCAGCTCATTCCATACACGTATCACCCTCTGCATGAAAAAGTTGCCCCGTAGGTCTCTTTTATATCTTTCCCCCTCACCTTAAACCAATGCCCTCTAGTTCTGGACTCCCCCACGACAGGGAAAAGACTTTGTCTATTTATCTTATCCATGCCCCTCATGATTTTGTAAACCTCTATAAAGTCACCCCAGGGAAAACAGCCGCAGCCTATTCAACCTCTCCCTATAACTCAAATCCTCCAACCCTGGCAACATCCTTGTAAATCTTTTCTGAACCCTTTCAAGTTTCATAACATCCTTCCGATCAGAAGAAGACCAGAATTGTACGCAATGTTCCAATAGTGACCTAACCAATGTCCTGTACAGCCGCAACATGACCTCCCAACTCCTGTACTCTATACTCTGACCAATAAAGGAAAGCATAACAAACACCTTCTTCACTATCCTATCTATCTGCGACTCCACTTACAAGGAGCTATGAACCTGCACCCTAAGGTCTCTTTGTTCAGCAACACTCCCGAGGACCTTACCATTAAGTGTATAAGTCCTGCTAAGATTTGTTTTCCCAGAATGCAGCACCTCACATTTATCTAAATTAAACTCCATCTGCCACTCCTCAGCCCATTGGCCCATCTGATCAAGATCCCGTTGTAATTTGAGGTAACCTCCTTCGTTGTCCACTACACCTCCAATTTTGGTGTCATCTGCAAACTTACAAACTGTACCTCTTATGCTCACATCCAAATCAGTACTGTATCCCTGTGTATTATTATCTATTGGTCAGTTTAGCAGCGTTGAAATTCTTTCCTGAAAACTGCTGGTTGGTGAAAGTGAAATTTATTGTTGAAGATGTTGGGTTGATAGTTAAGGATTCCCCTCTGACCAATGTGTGATGTTATTTGTTTTCTGAGTTTGTAACTCTCTGCCTTGGTGCCACTTATAGGTTAAAAATCTTACAGAAGAAATGGCTTCTCTTGATGAAACGATTGTGAAACTCACCAAAGAGAAGAAAGCTCTTCAGGAGGCCCATCAGCAGACCCTGGAGGATCTGCAGGCTGAGGAAGACAAGGTCAACACCCTGACCAAAGCCAAGGCCAAGCTAGAGCAACAAGTTGATGATGTGAGTTCCAGTTAAAGCTTTCAGATGCTGAAATGGCAGACCAATGAGGATTGAACAATTTAATAACTGGGTGTGAATCTGAGTGTTCACTTTGGACTGCAGTGATTCAAGAATGCAGCTTAGCACCATCTTCTCAAGGGCCACTCAGGATGGGCAATAAATGCTGGCAGCCAGTAATGTCCAAGTCCTACAAGTGAATTTAAAATAAAATGTGTTGAATATCAATGATTGTTGGAGTTGCACTCATCCAGAGGAAGTGGGGAGTATTTCATTAGACTCTTGATTAGTGCCTTGTACATGATGGGCAGGCTTTGAGGAGTCAGGAAGTGAGTTACTCGCCACAGTATTTCTAACCTCTGACTTGCTCTTGTAGCCATTCTGTTTATGTGGTGAGTCCAGTTGAATTTCTGGTCAATTGTAATTCCAAGGATGTTGATAGTGGCAGATTCAGTGATGGTAATGTCAAGGGGCGATAGTTAATCTTGTTGTATATGATCATTGCCTGGCATTTGTGTGACACAGATATTAATTAATGATTGGCTGACAAAGCTGGAATATTGTTGAAACTTTATTGCTGGAACAGCACAGCAGGTCAGGCAGCATCCAGGGAACAGGAGATTCGACGTTTCGGGCACAGGCCCTTCTTCAGGAATGAGCAGAGAGTGTTCAGCAGGAGAAGATAAAAGGTAGGGAGGAGGGACTTGGAGGAGGGGAGTTGGAAATGTGATAGGTGGAAAGAGGTCAAGGTGAGGGTGATAGGTCGGAGTAGGGTGGAGGCGGAGAGGTCAAGAAGAAGACTGCAGGTCAGGAAGGCGGTGCCGGGCTGGAAGGATCCGGCTGAGACAAGGTGGGGGGAGGGGGGATGAAGAAACTGGTGAAGTCCAAGTTCATGCCCTGCGGTTGGAGGGTTCCCAGTCGGAAGATAAGACGCTCCTCCTCCGACCGTCGGGTTGTTGTGGTTTGGCGGTGGATGAGTCCAATGACCTGCATATCCTCGGTGGAGTGGGAGGGGGAGTTGAAATGCTGTGCCACAGGTTGGTTGGGTTGGTTCGTCCGGGTGGCCCAGAGGTGCTCCCTGAATCGCTCCGCAAGTAGGCGGCCTGTCTCCCCAATATAGAGGAGGCCACACCGGCTGCAGCGGATGCAGTAGATGATGTGGGTGGAGGTGCAGGTGAATCTGTGGCGGATATGGAAGTTTCCCTTGGGGCCTTGGAGAGAAGTGAGGGGGGAGGTGTGGGCGCAAGTGTTGCACCTCCTGCGGTTGCAAGGGAAGGTGCCGGGAGTGGTGGTTGGGTCGGTGGGGGGTGTGGATCTGACAAGGGAGTCGCGGAGGGAGTGGTCTCTACGGAAGGCTGATAGGGGAGGGGAGGGAAATATATCCTTGGTGCTGGGGTCTGTTTGGAGGTGGCGGAAGTGACGGCGGATGATGCGCTGTACATGGAGATTGGTGGGGTGGTAGGTGAGGACCAGTGGGGTTCTGTCCTGGTGGCGGTTGGAGGGGCGGGGCTCAAGGGCGGAGGAGCGGGAAGTGGAGGAGATGCGGTGGAGGGCACCGTCGACCACGTCGGGGGGGAAATTGCGGTCCTTGAAGAAGGAGGCCATCTGTGTTGTACGTATTTTGAACTGGAATATTGTCCAGGTTTTGGCTGCATTAGAACACAGACTGTTTCAGTGTCTGAGGAGCTGTGAATGGTGCTGAACATTGTGTAATCATCAGCAAATTTCCACACCTATGAACTTATGATGGAGGGAAGGTCATTGATGAAGCAGCTGAAGATGGTTGGGCCTAGGACAAATTCCACCAATCAAAAACAAAGCCTTCTTCTTGTTAAGGTGTTTGGAAGTTTTGAGAATTGGCAGGGGGGGGGGGTGTCCAGCATCTCCTGAGAACCCATTCCTGCCCAATCAGATTGCTGAATGAAAACTAGCTAAGCCCCTGATGAGGATGCGACAGACACTGAGTATAGACTGACAGTGTTAGACCTGCCCTGCCTGATGACCTCTGACAGGTGCATTCCTTAAAATGCTGCATTTTCTCAGAAAAAGTGGCCCTGACCATTCTCCAGCACCTGCTCGAATTGCTGCTACCATGAGGTTTCCCCAAACCCTTCCTTCTGTGAAATTAATGCATCATTTACCATTGGCAGGTTAAGGCTGTGTCTGAAAAAAAAGTCTAGATTCCTTGGAAAGTAAATAAATTGCATTTGGGTAGAGATGGAAATTTGCAAATCAGAATGAAAGTAAATACAAATTTGATTTAACTGGGAATTAGACTTGTTCTACTAACATCATGGTGTAAATATATTTTTTAAATCTGTTATATTCAGCATCCCCAGGGTCTGTGCTGACAATCCACCTGTATAATTCTCAATGGCTGCTTGAAGCTGCTGTTTGCTATTGTCCAATACTAACCAACATACTTTAATTTTCCCACAGCTTGAAGGTTCTTTGGAACAAGAGAAAAAAGTCCGCATGGATTTGGAGCGGGCCAAGCGGAAACTGGAGGGAGATTTGAAACTAACACATGAGTCTGTCATGGATTTAGAGAATGATAAGCAGCAGTTGGAGGAGAGACTGAAAAAGTGAGAATAATATTCTTAATCTTTTCCCAACTACAGTCACCAGACCTGAAATGTTAACTCTGATTTTTCTCCACAGATGCTACCAGACCTGCTGAGCTTTTCCAGTAATTTCTGTTTTTTATCTGATTTCCAACATCCACCATTCTTTGGGTCTTTTAAAAATTCTTATATAGTGACTCAACCACTCAGGTGTGACTTTCAAAATTGAATTTGATGATCATCTTTGCAGTAAAATTGTGGAGGATAATGGGGAAAGAGCAGTGGGAATGGCATTAGATGAGTCGCACTTGCAGAAAATAGCCATGGACATTATGGGCCGAATGACCTCAGATTCTGTAGGTTCCAGTCTACTATCCACTCAGTAAAAAAGCACCAGTGTTTCCTATAGGCTGTCTTCCTTCAAATTGGCATCATGCATCGTGACTGGGTCTTGTTGTCTCCTAACCGGTGACACTGTATTTTGTTAATTAGACCCACAAGGAGAAAGTGAGGACAGCAGATGCTGGAGATCATAGAGAGATGCTGGAAAAGCACAGCAGGTCAGGAAGCATCCAAGGAGCAGGAGAGTCAACGTTTCAGGCAAGAGCTTCCTAATGAAGGGCTTATGCCTGAAACATTGATTCGCCTGCTCCTTGGATACTGCCTGACCTGCTGTCTTTCCAGCACCACATTCTCGACATGAAACCCACAACACAAGCACCAGGGTCCCCTCATTCGATTGTTGAACAGTTTGACTGAAATCACTAAACTCATTCAACAAGTACTGATGAAAGCAGTTGTCCAATCACTGCCTCTGAGCAAACACTGAACAGAATGAAGGAAGACCTCAGTCCTACACAGAGACTGGGAGTATTCTGCTTTAAACATCCTGTGTGAAGAGGAGAAAATAAAACCAAACACTTTTCAAAAATTGAACTGATCAGACAGTGTCTGGGCTGAGAAACGGAGTTAGTGTTTCAGGTTGATGGTCTTTTATCTCCTGAGAGTCACCACTCTGAATCAATCGCCCTGTTCCTCTCTCCACAGACACCATCTGCTTATTTTTTTCTAGCATCTTCAGTTCTTATTTCATTCCTGAGAATGAGAAATTTGTAGGAATATGGGGGAAAAGCCAGGTATGGTGGCAATGAGAATGATGATAGCATTTTGAAGAGCTGGTACTTGAGTCAGGATCCAAATGGTTTCTTTCTGTGCTGTACCACTGGGTACATAGAACATAGAACATAGAAGAATACAGCGCAGTACAGGCCCTTCGGCCCTCGATGTTGCGCCGATCCAAGCCCACCTAACCTACACTAACCCACTATCCTCCATATACCTATCCAATGCCCGCTTAAATGCCCATAAAGAGGGAGAGTCCACCACTGCTACTGGCAGGGCATTCCATGAACTTACGACTCGCTGAGTGAAGAACCTACCCCTAACTTCAGTCCTATATCTACCCCCCCTTAATTTAAAGCTATGCCCCCTTGTAATACCCGACTCCATACGCGGGAAAAGGTTCACACTGTCAACCCTATCTAACCCCCTAATCATCTTGTACACCTCAATCAAGTCACCCCTAAACCTTCAGAGTTACCCAGCTTCAATGTAACCGAGTTCCCTGAGGCCAGTCGATTTGTTGGTTACAGTTCTTTGTGTGGCCCCTGACAGGCTGATATTTGTTCAGAAGCCTGAGGCACATCACAAACACAGAACCTCACATAGAGTCATAGAGATGTACAGCACGGAAACAGACCCTTTGGTTCAACTCGTCCATGCCGACCAGATATCTTAATCTAATCATCCCATTTGCCAGCACTTGGCCCATATCCCTCAAGACCCCTCCACAAGGAAAGACTGGACACATTTGATACCCTCACCTCCCCAACCCCCCACCATGCCCCCCACCCCCCTGATTTGAGAAACAGCTTAAACACTCCCTGACCAAACTCCTCTGATCATTAACGCTTAGGAAAATTAACACAAGGGAGGAGGAGTGCAGTAAACAGATTGCAATCTCAGCAAAACCTCCCAATCAATTTTATTAATATGGACCCATGTGTGACATTCCTGCCAATTAAATGTCATGTATATCAATCCTGTTCCGTGAGTCAGTGTAACCTCTGAGCTGTCACCTAATGAGACATTTCTTTTTTTTTCTACTCACAGGAAGGATTTTGAAATAAGTCAGCTAAACTCAAAAATCGAGGATGAAGGGGCTCTTGTTGCTCAGCTCCAGAAGAAGATTAAAGAACTGCAGGTAAATTCCAGTATCTTCTGAATGTTTTTAAGCTGAGCAAAGTATTCCATTCATTTATACTCTGTGGGCGATGGTTGTCTCAGAGGCAACAACAACTGAGTTTCATTAGTGCCAGTGCAGACCGAGCTGCTGATTACAGTCTACCTGTTAGTCTGTGGCTCTGTATGTTAATGTAGCAATCACCATCCCATGTACATAATTGTAGCAGGTACCAGTTGACTGTATGTTAGTGTACCCATTCCTGTTCCCCTTCTCCTGTACGTTGGTGTACCCATTCCAAGTACATTTGTGTACCTGTCATTTATCCTGTAGATGTGTGCACTGGGGAAACAGTGCCATCACTTTTCTCCTGGCTGCTATGAACCTTTTAATCTTTCTGCCCAGTTCCTTGTGAGCATTGGGCTATGGAATTAAATCAACAACAACTTTGTATTTATATTACACGTTTAACAGAGCAAAGACACCTGAACCACCTTTCCAAAGTGATCCCAAAGTGTAACAGCAATAATTAATTTTGGTCAAACAGTTAGATTTTAAAAGAGGAAGGTGTGATGGAGACATGTAGTGAAGGAATTCCAGAGCTGAGGGCCCAGGGAGCTGAGGGCCCAGGGAGCTGGGGGCCCAGGGAGCTGGGGGCCCAGGGGGCTGATGGCCCAGGGAGCTGAGGTGACCGTGTCTGTGGTGGGTGAATTGCAGATACTCAGCCATAGCTCAGTCAGTAGTTTTTCTCAAAACCTACTGACAGAGCTATGGAGGGGACATGAAAGGTCCTTAGTTGGTAGGATTAGGGAAATCCCTAAGGCTTTCTATAGGTATGTCAGGAATAAAAGAATGACGAGGGTAGGAATAGGTCCAGTCAAGGATAGTAGTGGGAAGTTGCGTGTGGAGGCTGAAGAGATTGGGGAGACACTGAATGAATACTTTTCGTCAGTATTCACTCAGGAACAGGACATTGTTGCTGATGTGAATACTGAGTCACAATTAAGTAGAATGAATGGCTTTGAGGTATGTAGGGAAGAGGTGTTGGAAATTCTGGAAAGGGTGAAAATAGCTAAGTCCCCTGGGCCTGATGGCATTTATCCTAGGATTCTCTGGGAAGCAAGGGAGGAGATTGCAGAGCCATTGGCCTTGATTTTTATGTCCTCGTTGTCTACAGGAGTAGTGCCAGAAGACTGGAGGCTAGCAAATGTGGTTCCCTTGTTCAAGAAGGGGAGTAGGGATAACCCTAGTAACTATAGGCCGGTGAGTCTCACTTCTGTTGTGGGCAAAGTCTTAGAGAGAATTGTAAGGGATAGGATTTATGAACATCTGGATAGGAATAATGTGATCAAGGATAGTCAGCATGGTTTTGTGAAGGGCAGGTCGTGCCTCACAAACCTTATTGAATTCTTTGAGAAGCTGACTAAGGAGGTGGACGAGGGGAAAGCTGTAGATGTGGTGTACATGGATTTTAGTAAGGCATTTGATAAGGTTCCCCATGGTAGGCTACTTCAAAAAATACGGAGGTATGGCATTGAGGGTGAGTTGGAGGTTTGGATTAGGAATTGGCTGGCTGGAAGAAGACAGAGGGTAGTAGTTGATGGTAAAGGTTCATCTTGGAGTGCAGTTACTAGCGGTGTTCCGCAAGGATCTGTTTTGCGACCATTGCTGTTTGTCATTTTTATAAATGACCTGGAGGAGGGGCTAGAAGGTTGGGTGAGCAAGTTTGCGGATGATACGAAAGTCGGAGGAGTTGTTGACAGTGAGGAAGGATGTGTCAGGTTACAGCGGGATATAGATAATCTGCAGAACTGGGCAGAAAGATGGCAAATGGAGTTCAATGTAGCTAAGTATGAGGTGATTCACTTTGGTAAGAGTAACAAAAAGATGGGGTACTGGGCTAATGGTCGGATACTTGGTAGTGTGGATGAGCAGAGGGATCTTGGTGTCCATGTACACAGATCTTTGAAAGTTGCCACCCAGGTAACTGTGCGGTGAAGAAGGCATATGGCGTACTGGCTTTTATTGGTAGAGGAATTGAGTTCCGGAGTCCTGAGATCATGTTGCAGTTGTATAAGACTCTGGTGCGGCCGCATCTGGAGTATTGTGTGCAGTTTTGGTCGCCATACTATAGGAAGGATGTGGAGGCACTGGAACGGGTGCAGAGGAGGTTTACCAGGATGTTGCCTGGTATGGTAGGAAGATCGAATGAGACAAGGCTGAGGCACTTGGGGTTGTTTTCATTGGAGAAAAGAAGGTTTGGGGGTGACTTGATAGAGGTGTGCAAGATGATTAGGGGTTTAGATAGGGTTGACCGTGAGAACCTTTTTCCACGTATGGAGTCAGCTATTACGAGGGGGCATAGCTTTAAATTAAGGGGTGGTAGGTATAGGACAGATGTTAGGGGTAGGTTCTTTACTCAGCGAGTCGTGAGTTCATGGAATGCCCTGCCAGTAGCAGTGGTGGACACTCCCTCTTTATGGGCATTTAAGCGGGCATTGGATAGGCATATGGAGGATAGTGGGCTAGTGTAGGTTAGGTGGGCTTGGATCGGCGCAACATCGAGGGCCAAAGGGCCTGTACTGCACTGTATTCTTCTATGTTCTATGTTCTATGTAACCTCATTCCAGTCTGACCCTAGAAAGATCAAGGCTGACACTCCATGATGATGTTCAACCAATCACTGGATCCTAATGTGGAGGAGTTTTATGCTAATCATGAGGACCCTTCCAGTTTCTAAAACTAGTCCATTTGCAGGGAGACACCTCAATATGTGACAAATGAAGTTATTTTTGTCCTTCTATTTAGGCTCGAATTGAAGAGCTTGAGGAGGAGTTGGAAGCTGAACGTGCTGCAAGGGCCAAGGTGGAGAAGCAGAGGGCAGATGTGTCCCGGGAGCTGGAGGAGTTGAGTGAGAGACTGGAGGAAGCAGGAGGAGCAACAACAGCCCAGGTGGAGATGAACAAGAAACGCGAAGCTGCCTTCCTGAAACTGCGGCGAGATCTGGAAGAGGCAACGCTGCAACACGAGGCAACTGCAGCAGCCCTGCGGAAGAAGCAATCTGACACGGTGGCAGAACTGAGTGAGCAGATTGACAACTTGCAAAGGGTTAAACAGAAACTGGAGAAAGAGAAGAGCGAACTCAAAATGGAGACAGATGATTTAAATTCCAGCATTGAACAAGTCATAAAAGCAAAGGTATAGAGAACGCTACTTTGTAATTGGCCAGATTGAGTTCAGATATTGTTCCTCATGCTTATTATGATCAAACATCAAACAGAAGCAAATTGTAATCAGATTTACTTCATGAAAACTTTACTTTGTTCCAAAAAGAACCTCAACATCCCATTCTGTGTGGAGCTCACACTGATCCCTATTAATTACCAGGTCCCTTTACAAGACAGTGATGTTTCCAATGAAGGAGTGGACTGGACCACAACAGAGAGGGAGGAGGGTGGGAACAGTATAGGAGAGGGGGGAGGGCCAGGAAAGTCATGTAGGGAGGGGATAGTGGTGATGCAGGGATGGAGAGGAGGGGGTGAGGAGTGGTGTTGTGAGGATTGAGGTGTGGTATAGGGAGGGGGAGAAGAGTAGGGCTGTTAATGGGTGGTGGGGGGGGGGGTGGAGTTGGGATACACAACTTCTTTCATCGCTACTATAACTGCAGATACCACTCAGCTCTGCGCAACATCTGAAGGAACCCCCCCAACAATAAAAGCTCAATTCCAGAAAATCTCTGGGTTCACACAAAGTTTGAGACACACAATGGAGTTACACTGAACCAAACTCAGAGAGGTCTGCTCTGTTCTAATCCTGACAGAATCACCCTGAATCTTACCAAACGTACAACAATTTTTGGAATACTAACAAATTAAAATATCCATTATCTCATACACCCTTTTTAGACCTCCCTTTGTTAGTCAGCTGTCTGTATTGAAATTAAAACCACATACTGCTGAACATTTGCAGAGAGTCTGTA
Organism: Chiloscyllium plagiosum; assembly: GCF_037043375.1. Classification (NCBI taxonomy): domain Eukaryota; kingdom Metazoa; phylum Chordata; class Chondrichthyes; order Orectolobiformes; family Hemiscylliidae; genus Chiloscyllium; species Chiloscyllium plagiosum. The sequence continues at coordinate 801,918 of NW_028270153.1, read as the reverse complement.
GAGGGAAAGAGAGTTATTGGTTCAAGGTGATGACCTTTCATCAATGACATGAGACTCCTTTGTGGCAAAAATATCACTGGGGACAATGAAAACATGCCTGAGGAAAGGGTCAAAGGTTGTGCCAGGTTTTAAACTCAAAGCAGAGACTGCAGTCAAGGCTTCAAACATCTCAAACTCACACTGCTTTCTTACCTGACTGATCCAGTCAAATACCGAAGTTAAAAATCACACATCGCAATATGTTAGTCCAACAAGTTTATTTGAAAGTAGAAGCTTTTGGAGCACTGCTACACCGAATCCAGCCTGAAAAGATATTCCTTAGTGCCTTGTTAAATAGTTTAATAGAAATGTGAAGAATAAATGAATGAGTTCAATGTTCTTGGTGTTACAGGCAAACTCAGAAAAGTTATGCAGAACGTATGAAGATCAACTAAATGAAGCAAATACCAAAGTTGGAGAACTGCAGCGACAAGTGGCAGATCTAGCTTCACACAAAGCCAAACTACAGAGTCAGAATGGTACGGAACAGAGATCAGGGAGGGGAGGGATAGAGCAGAACAGAAAGAGAGGAACTGGTGGGTAGAGAGGCGAGTGGGACATTACCCCTCATTATATCACAGTTCATTTTCCTCTGTTCAGGTGGATGTAGGGAGCACAAGAGGTTGGAGTCAAAGAAAGAGAACGAGGGATAGGGGCCTGCAGGAAGTTATGGTGATGAGGGAGTTGATGCCACACATACAGGGAGGATACAGGTAGTGGTGGACAGTTGCTCTGGGGTCAGTCCAGGCATTGGAAACAGTTGCCAGGAACAGAAAGAATGGTTCGTAGGATGATTCATCTATTTAGCCCAGTTTCCTCCTTCCGCTTCATTCCCCTGGTGAGAAATCTCTGGTTAGAATCTGGTAAAATTCCCATTTAAGTCCCAGTGTTATCGACACACTTACATCCTGGGAGGCATGGTGGCTCAGTGGTTAGCACTGCTGCCTCACAGTGTCGGGAACCGGGTTGGATTCCCACTTTGGGCCACCATCTGTGTAGAGTTTGCATATTCTCCCTGTGCCTGCTTGGATTTCCTCCCACAATCCAAAGATGTGCAGGTCAGGTGAATTGGCTATGCTAAATTGCCCGTAGTGTTAGGTGCATTAGTCAGGGGTAAATATTTGAGGGTAGGGGATGGGTTACTCTTTGGAGGGTCAGTGTGGACTTGTTGGGCCAAATGGCCTGTTTCCACATTGTAGGGAATCTAATCTAATCTAGTTCCTCTCCTTCAGGAAACAGTCAAAGTTGCTAATTAGACTCGAAGTGTCCTCCAGCACAGAGACAGGCCCTTTGGCCCAAACTGGTCACTTCCGACCAACATGTCCACCCACGCTAACCCCATTTCCTTGCACTTGGCCCATATCCTTCTAATCCTTTCCTATCCATGTTTTTATCCAAATGCCTTTTAAATGTTGTTAATATACCCACCTCAACTACTTCCGCTAACAGCTCATTCCATATGCGTACCACCCTCTGCGTAAAAATGTTGCCCCTCAGGTTCCCTTTTATTCTTTCCCCTTTAACCTTAAACTGATTCCCTCTAGTCCTCTTTTCCACAACCCTGGGAAAAAGACTGAGTGGATTCACCGTCTCTGTGCCCTCTCCGTGCCCTCTCCGTGCCTCTCCGTGTTCTCTCCTTGCCCTCTCCGTGTACTCTCCGTGTCCTCTCCGTGCCCTCTCCATGCCCTCTCCGTGCAACTCTCAGTGCCCTCTCCGTGCAACTCTCAGTGCCCTCTCCGTGCCCTCTCCGTGCCCTCTCCGTGCCCTCTCCGTGCCCTCTCCGTGCCCTCTCCGTACCGTCTCCGTGTCCTCTCCGTGTCCTCTCCGTGCCCGTGCCCTCTCCGTACCCTCTCCGTACCCTCTCCGTGTCCTCTCCGTGTCCTCTCCGTGCCCTCTCCGTGTCCTCTCCGTGCCCTCTCATGATCTATACACCTTTAGAAAGGTCCTCCCCGCCCCTCAGTCTCCTACGCTCGAAACAAAAACATCCTCGCTTGTCCAACCTCTCCCTATAACTCAGACTGTTGAGTCCTGGCAACGTCCTTGTAAGCTTCTTCTGTACTCTGTCCGGTGAAATAACACACTTCCTATTGCAAGGTGACCAAAATCGAACAGAATACTCCAAGTGCGGCCTCACCAACATTCTGTACAACTGCAACATAACTTCCCAGCTTCTATACTCAATGCCCTGACTGATGAAGGCCAGTGTTCCAAAAGCCTTCTTCACTGCCCTGTCTACCTGGGACTCCACTTACATAGAACATTGCACCTGAACCCCAAGGTCCCTCTGTTCCACGACACCCCTTACGGCCCTACCATTCACCATGGAACTCCCACCTTGATTTGACTTTCCAAAATGCAAGACCTCACACTTATCTAAAGTCCATTTACAATTTCTTCCCCAGCTGATCAATTTCCTGCTGCAATTTCTGATAACCTTCCTCACTGTCCACAATACCACCTATCTTAGTGTCATCAGCAAACTTACTTATCATTTCTTGTACATTTTCATCCAAATCATTGATATCAATAACAAACAGTAATGGGCCCAGCACTGACCCTGAGGCACCCCACTATTCACAGGCCTCCAGTCCAACAAGCATCCTTCCACTATTACCCTCTGCTTCCTACCATCAAGCCAATTGTGTATCCAACTTGCCAGGTCTCCCTGGATTCCATGCGATCTAACCTTCCAGAGCAGCTGACCATGTAGAACCTTTTCAAAGGCCTTACTGAAATCCATATAGACTACATCTGCTTCCCTGGCCCAATCAACTTTCCTGGTCACTTCATGAAAGATCTTTGACAAATTTATGAGACATGATCTCCCACTCTCAAAGCCATTGTGGAGAGCTGCCAGGGTAAGAGAGAGACAGCAAATCTGGGATGGAGCAGGAAGATGGAGCCCTTGGTGTTGAATCAAGACTTGCACAGGAATAGACTGGGAGAAAGTAAAGACTACAGATGCTGGAGATCAGGCATCCGAGGAGAAGACGTTTCGAGCATAAACTCCTCATCAGGAGCTTCATGCAGTTTATTCATTCCTGATGAAGAGTTAATGCTCAATGTCAACTCTCCTGCTCCTCGAATGCTGCCTTATCAACTGTGCTTTTCCAGCACCACACTTTTTGACTTAGGAATAGACTGAACAGGACCTGGGGAGTGAATTCCCCCACCTGGGACTCTAACAGCTCACTGTCTCTCCTCCCTCAACCCTAACCTCCCCCTGCCTGCCCTGGACACCTCATCGGGCTGGAAGTGTGAATTTTCACGTGGCTATTTCTACTTAATCCCAATAACATCAGGTAAATGGTGACTGTGACCCCACCTCCAGTGGAGGGTTGCTCTATGGTAATGTACAGGGAGTGCTTCTAACAAAATTCACTGCAATATGTCCCAACAATAGATGGGGTCATCAGAGAGGGCCAAAGAGAGTAAGGGGAAATTTAATTTATCACAAATGGAAGTGTTTCTAAGATTGTTCTATGATCACCATCAGGGGAATACAGCAGGCAAATGGAAGAAAAGGAAGCTCTCATTAACCAGTTAAGCCGTGGCAAAGTGTCCTTCACACAAAGTATTGAAGAGTTGAGAAGACAGTTGGAAGAAGAGACCAAAGTAAGTAACATCTTCACCTCTTCATTTCAGAAAAATACTTCACAAGAACATAATCAGTGAAAATAGACATCGCAACAGAGATTAAAATAAGTTACCAAAAACTTGGTCAAACAGATGGGTAAAAGAAAGAAAGCAAGGTAGAGATGTGGGAAAGGTAGAGATGTGGGAAAAGGTAGAGATGTGGGAAAGGTAGAGATGTGGAAAAGTTGAGGGAGGGGTTTCCAAAGCTTGGGATCCAGGCAATTGAAAGCACAGCAATTGGTGGTGAAGCAAATAGAGTAGCCAATGGACATGGGGCCAAAGAAACAGAGTTTACAGAGGGTTGTGGGCTGCAGAAGATCACAGAGATGGTGACAATGCATTAACGTAGAGATCAGATATTGAGAATTGAAATGCTGCTTATTCAGCTTCCAGAGTAGATCAAAATCCACTCGGTGGTAGGGGAATGGGATTTGGGATGATCTGAGGCAGGGATAGAAAAGAGAACATTATAAATCTGGAAGCAGGTGGCCTTAATGATAGAGAGGAAATGTCAGCTACTCTGTTCAGAGTCAAATATTGAGAAAAATCTGAGCCTTTAATTCTGAACAGGGAGAAGGATGCAGTGGTAGCTTGAGGGTTGAGTTTATGATGACACTGAAGTCAATGGCTTCAGCTGTATTTATTTGGAAAAAAGTTCTGTTCATCCAAATGTGGATGCCTAAGATCCAGCAGAGGAGTGAGGGAGGTGACGGTGATGGTGACGGTGACGGAATCGCCAGTGAACATGTGAAAACTAACACTGGATATAGATGATGGCACTGAGGGGTAGGATATGATTGAGGAACAGGAAGAATGTCATTAATTCTCTGGCTACAGTTGGACAAATAAGAATGGAACTGCAGCTAGGTGACAGTGGGGAGGTGTTGGAGGGGAATGATGTGATCAACCATCAAAGGCTGAAGATGGGTGATATTCTGGGAATATTTTATACCCATCTTTTTAAAGGAGTGCAGTGATTATGATGTGGGCTTTGAAATCATACATCATACGCCATACGTCATACACCACACAATTAAACATTGTTTGCTAACATGCAGATGAGGAACAAGCAGTAGGTCTTCAGATTAGAGAGCAGGTTGCCTTGGGAGAAGGAGCTGGAGAAGGCAAGCATAAAGAAAGCATGAGATGAGAAAGCTGAAGGTTTGAGGCTAATACAAAGAGAGTACTTTCTGGATAGTCTGGCATGTCCGAGCAAGCCACTGTGTTCAAGGGCAACTACGAACAGACAAAATATACAGGTCATGCCCTCAACACCCATAAAAGAAGAATTGAGGAAAGACTGGATATAGAGGATGTGACAGAGGCAGTGGAATGGACTGTTGTAATCATAGCAGCTAAGAAGGCCGTAGGTTTGTTGTTGAAGACAAATTGAAGGAGTAAGGGAAGAATGCTCAGCAACAATGGGTACTTGAGGCATCATCTGTGGAGGTAGGAGCAGTTAATGCTTCAGAGTCTAAGTCTGAAGAAGTTTCATACCAGAAATAAAACATTAACTCTGTTTCTCTCTCCAAGGATACTGCTGGATCTACTGAGTTTCTCTAATATTTTGTGTGTTTGTTTCAGATTTCCTATCAGATACTTTTACTCTCCAAAATGTTCCTAATGTAGGGGCAGATTTGGCCCAATAGCACTTGCTGTATTCTCACCTGATCTGTTGAGGAAAATCTAAACAAGTTCTCCTTCAAATATGCAACTCTTCCAAATAAGGGAGTTTTGTTTAAATTATTTATGGGACGTGGGTGTCACTGGCTGGGCTGGCACTTATTACATATCCCTAATTGCCCACAGAATAGTTAAGGGTCAACCTCATTGTTATGGGTCTGTAGGCCAGACAGGTAAGGAGGGCAGTTTCCCTCCCTACAGGACATTAACAAACCAGACAAAACAACAACAATTTCACAGTCATCATTGGCCTTTCATTCCATATTTTCTTGGAATTTGAATCCGGTTTTCTAGATTAATAATCGAGTGACAATACCAACAAGCCATTGTCTCCCCCCGAGAGTGATGAGAGGGGACTACGCAGGAGAAAGAGGGAATGGAAGAGAATGGAAGCTTTACTCAGCAGAAAGGTGAATTGACTAATGTAGTATCCTGGCAGACAGTTTGAGAAGGACCAGCACTCCACTTATTCCCTGAAAACAGACTACTATTAAGGCAACGTTCCTAGGAAGCAAGCAAGTTTTGTAAACTTGGCTAAATTCCAAGGTACTTCTGACAATGAACTTTGAGTGGTGATCCAAAGTGTGGGGTGACTGAGACCCACACCGTCCTCATTAAAACAAAACTACACAGTCTCACTTCAACTGGGAATTGCAGAGTAATGCTCAGAACTAGGATCTCTGGCCAGTTTGTCCTCTTCACAAAGTGGCTATGCTTTTGGGTCACCGAGGGAGCAGTAGATCACCTCCTGATTATTAAGACAGTACCAGTCTAGTGACATTAGGAAAGCTGATTGGTTTATACTCCCTTTGGTTTCAAGGCCACATCAACCTCGATAAGTCATGGTGTAATGGACAAACCAGAATTGCAGGTCAGACCATAATAATTCAGACCATAATAATTCAGACCATAATAATTCGTTGTTTGTGCTTCCATCAAAGTCTAAGAATGCTCTTGCTCATGCTCTGCATGCTTCACGACATGACTGTGACCTTCTGAGAGAACAGTATGAGGAGGAACAAGAGGCAAAGGCAGAACTGCAGAGGGTGCTGTCCAAGGCTAATGCTGAGGTGGCCCAATGGCGTAACAAGTATGAAACAGACGCAATCCAGAGGACAGAGGAACTGGAAGAAGCCAAGTATGTATGGTGACAATGTTTAACGTTGAACACATCAAATTACCTATTATGGAAAGATAGGGAAGGGAATAAGACTATTTGGTCCATCACAAATGTGCAGGCCCTTTGAGAGAGCAATCCAATTGATTCCCCTGCCCCTCCACTTACACCCATGGTCTGCCAATACTTCTCCTTCTAGTATTTATCCAATTCCAATTTAAAAGTAATGACAGAATCGGCTCCCACTTCCATTTCAGGCAGCATGCTATAAAATAAAGCTCTCACCTCCTGACATGTTCCTTTACCAATCGCTTGGAGGAATTTGTATTTCTCTGGTTCCGGGCTCTCCTCCAATGGAAACCCTTTCTCCCTAATCACCCAATCAGTAACCTGTATGGTTTTAAACAGCTGAGTTGTAAAGCACAGTAATTCAACTTTTATAGTCTCCCTGCCACAGAAATCCTTTATCACTGGTACTGTTCCAATAAATTCCCTCTGCAACTTCTCCATTCACGTTAACATTCTTCACAGTGACTGAGTAAGTTATTTTTCTCATACCATAGTTACACTGTGAGCTTAAAACAGAAAATCAAAGGCTTACTTCAGATTCAGTGCAGCTTGTGGAATTAAAATGATTGGATGATAAAACACTGTGCCTGTATCTTCTAGCACAGACTGAACTTCTCAATATAGACAGTGTAGAGAGAGCAATCCTCACTTTTTCCACAGGGTAGAGAGAGCTTTACTCTGTATTTAGCCCTGTGCTGCATGTGTTTAATGGGACATTGGCTGCCTGAATAAGCATGAGGAACTAAACAGATTCATTGGATTTTTTGATTAAAGGAAGAAGTTGGCTATTCGTCTCCAAGAAGCAGAGGAGGCCGTGGAAGCAGTAAACGCCAAATGTTCCTCACTGGACAAGACAAAGCATCGCCTGCAGACAGAAATCGAGGACTTGACAATCGACCTGGAGAGAGCAAATTCAGCTGTCTTCGCTTTCGACAAAAAACAGCGCAACTTTGACAAGACCATCGCTGACTGGAAGCAGAAATTTGAGGAGACTCAGGCTGAACTGGAGGCTTCACAGAAGGAAGCTCGTAGCCTGAGCACTGAGCTCTTTAAACTGAAGAATGCCTATGAGGAGTCACTGGATCACTTGGAGACTCTTAAACGAGAGAACAAGAACCTTCAAGGTACATTAATGTTTAGTTGTCCACACCTGAGACACAACCTCTATTGCTCAGAATCTCTAGACTTTACTGCACTTGCCAGTCCACAAGGCAATGAGAATCTGAGGCCAAGAACAAAAGAAATTTTGGGGTAAAATTTGAGCTTTGGACACCAGTTTCAGCATTTCCTGTAGATTGAGAGGGTGTAATTACAGTTTGTCAATTACATTGGGCTCACCATTCTAACCTGGATGTAAGAATGGATAATAGGAAAACAGACAAAATTTAAATAGCAACAAAGAGCAAGATTCCATTACAGGACACGTAAACAGATATAATTTTTAATAATTTAAATTGTTGAATGTAAACCTGTTAAATAATTGGCAGAAAACAATTGTTATTATTCAGATGTATGTTGATTTTTGAAAGGCAAAACATCACTCCTTGTATTTATGAAATAGTTTCTACAGATGGGTATTTTAAGATCACTCAATAGTCCTGAGGGAGCGACGCACTGTCGGAGGTCAGTGCTGAGGGAACACTGCATTATCAGGAACAATGGTTTCTCAGTGAGATGCTTGCTTAGGACTTCTTCCCTCACAATGTGGCATTCTCTTGGTACAGCAGCTTGGTACAACAGTGTTCTTTCACCGGTCAATTATTGAATGTATCTCATTTATCCCTCCCCCCGGAAACTCCCTGCCTCTATTCCTTATGAAGGGCTTTTGCCCGAACCGTCGATTTTCCTGCTCCTCGGATGCTGCCTGACCTGCTGTACTTTTCCAGCATCACACTGATCTAAACTCTGGTTTCAAGCGTCTGCAGTCCTCACTTTTGTCTATTCAATGTGTTGGTCTTGGTTATGGGCTGTTGTCTCTGAAGTGGAGCTAGAACTGACATCATTGCTGAGGGAATCAAGGCAGATTAATCAAGGCAGAATAAATCCTGTTTCTTCTTGTGACAGATGAGATCACAGACCTGACTGACCAGATCAGTGAAGGAACTAAAACCATTCATGAGCTGGAGAAAGTGAAGAAGAACCTGGAACAGGAGAAAAGCGAGGTGCAGGGTGCATTGGCAGAGGCGGAGGTAGGTGCAAGCCTGAACTGCTGGAATAAAAGGAGGAAGTGCTCAAGTTTTGCCTTGTGCATGGGTTTGAACCTCAAATCTGGAAAAAGAGCACAACACAGGTCAGAGAACTGTGAATTAAGACTGTGGAGACTGATGGAATAGGTCAGTTGGAGAGAAATGAGCAATGAAGTCACTCTCAAGATGGTGTTGGGGAAAGATTGTGAGTGAATATCATCAAGAAAGGCAAACACTAGATTGTTCATTTCCTAAGGCATGGGAGGTTGCTGAAGGGAATGTCTATTGGAAGGTTAGAGAGATGTAGACAATAGACAATAGACCATTCAATATGATCATGGCTGATCATCCTTAATCAGTATCCTGTTCCTGCCTTATCCCCATAACCCTTGATTCCACTATCCTTAATAGCTCTAGCCAACTCTTTCTTGAAAGTATCCAGAGACTTGGCCTCTACAGCCTTCTGGGGCAGAGCATTCCACACACCCACCACTCTCTGGATGAAGAAGTTTCTCCTCAACTCTGTTCTAAATGGCCTATCCCTTATTTTTAAGCTGTGTCCTCTGGTTCGGGACTCACCCATCAGCGAAAACATGTTTCCTGCCTCCAGAGTGTCCAATCCTTTAATAATCTTATACGTCTCAATCAGACCCCCTCTCAGTCTTCTAAACTCAAGCGTATATAAGCCCAGTCGCTCCAATCTTTCAGCATAAGATAGTCCTGCCATTCCAGGAATTGCCCTCGTGATCCTACGCTGCACTCCCTCAAAGGCCAGAATGTCTTTCCTCAAATTTGAGACCAAAACTGCGCACAATATTCCAGGTGCAGTCTCACCAGGGTCCTGTATAGCTGCGGAAGGACCTCTTTGCTTCTATACTCAATTCCTCTTGTTATTAAGGCCAGCATGCTATGAGCTTTCTTCACTGCCTGCTGTACCTGCATGCTTGCTTTCATTGACTGATGTACAAGAACACCTAGATCTCGTTGTACTGCCCCTTTACCTAACTTGACTCCATTTAGGTCGTAATCTGCCTTCCTGTTGGAAGACCAAGTGGGAGAAAACAGTGGTCATGTCAAACATGTTTAAAGACATGACTTAAAACAAACATCACGTTCCGTCCCAGGAAACAAAGCAACAACAAACAAATTAGGACAAATTAACTTTTTATTGTTAGACAGAGCTTTACAAAATTAGAAGCGAGAGAAACGTGGCTCCACTTTTTCACAACTGACCAATGTGTTTACTTGCTATATATTATCTAAATTTACATCTAGGATGATATATAAAGTGATCTACTGATACACAGATCCCGCTGCTCATTTTCCCTAAAGCACAATCATGCACTTTCCAGTTAAGTAAAACTACCTCTACACTGTCCCCATCAAACACTGCAGGACAGGGAGAAGTGGAATTGGGTGGTAGGGTTGTGGGGTCAGGACCTACTCTAGCTCCTCCATTGTGTCAAGTTCTGGCCAATAATCTAGGATCCCCTCTCAGTGATAACCAGCCTTTATTGAGTCACTGGCTGTTTGTAGCAAGGTCCACTGGCTTTCTATTGAATTTCTGCGCTGTATTGTTTTGTGTTCTATGAATGCTGTCTCTGGGAAACTTCACAAGGAAGCACTGGGCTACCATGAACATTTCAGTTTCATTTTCTGAAAATTACTCCACTCTTCAAACTTGTTCAAATGTGAAAAGATCCTTTTCAAAACTCTATTACTGCAAGAACCTTAAAATGTTGGGGAGGTACTTGTCAAACTTAAATAAACCTACCAGGCTTGCATTCAAACACTTACTGGTAGCTCCCATGTCTGTAAACCATTTAATTGGTACTTGGAACAATACAGGAACCTAGTGAGAGTCAATGTGTAATGGTAATGTCACTAGACACCATTGACAGGATACTCCAGAAGCCCTGATGAAGGGTCTTATGCCAAATGCCGACTGTCCTGCTCCTCAGATGTTGCCTGACCTGCTGTGCTTTTTCCAGCAGTACACTTTATCTACTGAAGTCATTGGGCATGCTTGCCTTTATTGGTCAGTGCATTGAGTATAGGAGTTGGGAGGTCATGTTGCAGCTGTACAGGACATTGGTTAGGCCACTTTTAGAATATTGTGTGCAGAACTGGTTTCCCTGCTACAGTAAGGATGTTGTGAAACTTGAAAGGGTTCATAAAAGATTTACAAGGATGTTGCCACAGTTGGAGGGTTTGAGCTATAGGGAGAGGCTGAAAAGACTGGGACTGTTTTCCCTGGAGTGTCAGAGGCTGAGGGTTGACCTTATAGATTTTATAATATATTCCTGATGAAGGGCATGCGTCAAAACGTCGATTTTCCTGCTCCTCGGCTGCTACCTGACCTGCTGTGCATTTCCAGTGCCACACTTTTCAACTCTGATCTCCAGCATCTGCAGTCCTCACTTTCTCCTAGTCAATGTAACCATTAGAAATTTTATTTTAAAAAACCCAGCCGGTTCACTTTTTTTCTGTAGGGAAGGAAACTACCATCCTTACCTGGTCTGGCCTACATGTGACCCAGACCCACAGCAATGTGGTTGACTCTTAAATGTCCTCTGGGCAATTAGGGATGGGTAATAAATGCTGGAGCACTCACCTCCCGTGAACAAATTTAAAATTGTCTCTGCCTCAGGACCATTGTGAAATGAGCCAACAATCAGCTCTGGTTGTTAGGGTCACTGGGGAAACTCTGTTTGATGAGCTTTCCGTTTTTGCCCAGGGTGCTCTTGAACATGAGGAGAGTAAAACTCTGAGGATCCAACTTGAGCTCTCACAGCTAAAGGCTGAGATTGAACGCAAACTGTCAGAAAAGGATGAAGAAATCGATGGTCTACGGTGAGCTGAACAGTTTTGTTGTACATTATTCGGCATTAAACATCTTATGGAATTTCAGAGATTAGAGCAAGTTGTTCAAACAAGAAAGAAATTTTATTCAGACACATCTACTTCCTCCCAATTCAGTAGTGAACATTACACTGTCCACTCGATGTTATCTTCTGGTCATTGAGTTCACACAGGCTACTTCTTAATTCAAAGTATCTGATTGAGTACTCGTGCCTAGGATCAAAAGTCTTTGCTGTAATCAACAGTTTGCCTCCAAATGTTAGGACTGTGATTCTTTGAAACCAATTGATTGAATTGGTACAATATCCAATGAAGAGAATGATTAGGCACATTACAGGAAAAGACTCCATCTATCTTAATGCTCACAATGACAGAACCTGGCAGGATGCTAGGAAATTGTTTCAGTTAAACGAGGAGACTAGGACCCGTGGACACAGCCTTAGAATTAGAGGGGGTCATTTCAGAACAGAAATGCGGAGGCATTTCTTCAGCCAGAGAGTGGTGGGCCTGTGGAATTCATTGCCACGGAGTGCAGTGGAAGCCGGGACGCTAAATGTCTTCAAGGCCGAGATTGATAGATTCTTGTTGTCTCGAGGAATTAAGGGCTACGGGGAGAACGCTGGTAAGTGGAGCTGAAATGCGCATCAGCCATGATTGAATGGCGGAGTGGACTTGATGGGCCGAATGGCCTTACTTCCACTCCTATGTCTTATGGTCTTATGGTCTTATGGACAGCAGGCTAGTCTTTGCAAATATCTTTCACCCAAAGTCATGAGGATGATCCAATATTACTTTCTTCCAATGAAATAATTACTTAGATTGCTGTATCTGTCCATTTCTGGTCTTTCCACATGATATTGAGGAATGACTGAGTGCACTGTACTTTACAAAGGCCGCCAGCTCTGACAACATTCCTGACTTTAGCCCAGAATATCCTTGCAACAGAATTGGTCACCTCTCAATTAAGCTGTCCCAGTTCAACAAGCATATTAATATCAACCAGACCAACAGGTACGTACTGTCCCTCAGCTGAGGAATCAGCTTTTCCAGGATAAGTTCCACTTGGAAAGATGCACAGTGGGTAGTAAGAGTGCAGAATATACACAGAATAGGGAATTTGGATTTCAGTGCTCTAGAGCAAGAGACTGGATAGCACCACCTCCTGATTGAGCCAGACAAATCTTGAAGGATCTTCTAGAATAAGGTTGCCGCAGGTGGTGAGAATCAGTGGGAAAAATACCTACTTTTCCATATCCTCGCCAATTACCCCCCTGTGTCTGTATCACAACAAAATCACTGCATTCAACATCGCCTTGTTCATTCCAGGCGTAACCATCAGCGAACCATTGAACTGATGCAGGCTGCTCTTGATTCTGAGGCAAAGGCCAGGAATGAGGCTATTCGATTAAAGAAGAAAATGGAGGGTGATTTGAATGAGATGGAACTGCAGCTTAATCACGCCAACAGACAAGCCGCTGAATCCCAGAAACTACTGCGAAACCTTCAGGCCCAATATAAGGTCAGTCAAGGCCTGGTCTGAGACTAGGTCAGGAAGAGTTTGGAAAACTTGTAAAGTAGCCATATTTGATTTGATGATAAAGTTGCCATAGTCTACTGGACCATCGAACTGCTCTCCCATTAGATAGAAACAACTGGTGAGGGTTTAAACTGAGGGTTACCATGAGGAAAAGTTGGAAAGGTTGAGTCCTTTACGGTAACTATAGCCGGGTACAGGAACTGAACCCATGCTGTTAGCATCACTTTGCATTGAGCAAACTGACCCCCAACAGGAAAGTAAATAAAAGAAAACTTTGGATAGAAGTCAAACTTTTATCACATACAGAATAATTTAGTTTTGCTATTTAAGGAGCTCAATCAGAAAATCTTGAACATCATTGGCTCTAAAATAAGGTATGATTTATGTAGGACATCCAATTGGAACTTGATGAAACAATTCGGCAGAAAGATGATTACAAGGAACAAATTGCAGCAGCTGAGCGTCACAGCAACCTGTTGGTGGCAGAACTTGAGGAACTGCGTGCAGTTCTCGAGCAGTCAGAGAGGGGCAGGAAACTAGCCGAGCAGGAATTACTGGAGGCAACTGAACGTGTGAACCTGTTACATTCACAGGTAAGCTCAGAGTGAGCGTGATTAACTATAAAAATTGTGAATCCCTGCTGTCAGAGCAGAGAGAAAAATAACTTTTTCTTTTGCATTTATTCAGAACACTGGTCTCATTAATCAGAAAAAGAAACTGGAAAATGACATTAATTCTCTAAGCTCTGAGGTAGAAGAAGCAGTGCAAGAATGTCGGAATGCTGAGGACAAAGCGAAGAAGGCAATCACAGATGTAAGTAGCTGTACCTCAAATTTCCCGAAAACAATCAACACCGTTTGGAAATACTTAGAGCACACAAACTATTCAACAGGAATTGCATAACTTGCAGATTGCCTCACTTCAGTTATCTCTCAAAATGAGCAATGTGTGAAATGACGCCATAACCTAAAGACAGTGAGAGTCATCAGTTGCTATTTTATAGTGCATTGCCCTCTTAGTAGCAGTCCATAAATTACCATATTTACTGTATTAAAGATCACACTTTGACATAAAGGAGTTTGAATTTAACCTCCAGCTGCTTTACTATGTCTTCACCAGCAAGAATATTTCTAAAGATGCTGGCCATCCCAATTTTCTGCTTTTCACGCAATAGGATCCTGTCCATCTTCTGCATTTGGTCTCTAGTAGTTTAGAGGGTGATTGGGATTGGGACACTCTGGGTGAAGTTATAATCATAACCTGGCTAAGAACTGCAGGAACTTTAATTAACTCAAATATCACAGAACTCCAACTTGTAAAATATACATCTTATCATTCATATTCTATATATGATCATCAGTTTTGACTCTAACGGTTGATGATTGCATTGTTTTCAGGCTGCAATGATGGCTGAGGAACTGAAGAAGGAGCAGGATACCAGTGCCCATCTGGAGAGGATGAAAAAGAACATGGAACAGACAACCAAAGACTTGCAGCTGCGCCTAAATGAAGCTGAACAGATCGCATTGAAAGGAGGCAAGAAACAGATCCAGAAACTGGAGACCAGGGTGAGGGACTTCAAAAGGAAAATGTGATAGCATTTGTTTGGCTTAATCTATGGTTGGTTTAATCTAATGTTTCAGGGTGTGGCACTGAAAGCTGAGGGAGCAGCTCCTCAGAGAATGAGAGCCTGAAGCCAAATGGACTCTCAGCTAATTGTCCCACTGCATCACAGCCAACATTCCATTTTTCTTTCCTGTTACCTACTGAACGTGGAGCAAGGATTTTTTGTGATTTATGCAGAATAACTGGCATTTGGGAGAGAGATATTAGGGGGCTGGAGGCCAGAGGAGACAAGTAAGAGGGTTCAGAGGATGGAGTGAAGCATATGCTAAGGCTGGGCCAAAGTGACCACCATTGGAAGTTACAGCACTTTCTGGAAGCCTTCTAAAGGATCTGAAGAATTTAATCGCCTTCCTAAAACAGGAAAGCTGTACATTAGGCCAAAGAGCATCTATGGAGCAAGAAACAGGACTAATGTTTCAGATACCATCAACCTGAGATAATGATTGTTTTACTGTCTATCGATGCTAGCTGACCTAATCAGTATTCCCAGTGATTACTATTTGTATTTGGTTTCCAGCATCCACAGTATACTACTTTTTGTTTTAACAGTCTCTCTCTTCAGCTCAGTCAGGGAACTGAGGGTTATAGGGAAAATGCAGGAATGTGGAGTTGAGGCTGTACCATTGCAGCATTAACTGGTGGAGCAGACTCGATGGGCTGAATGTCAACTTCTACCAAAACATCTTATGGTGTTGATTGCTAATTATTTGTTCATGTAAACAACTAGCAAAGGATAGTGAATGCCAATTCTATTTTCAGGTAAATTTTTGTGGGGTCAGTGTTGGAGCAGAATGAGCTGATATCGAGAAACAGTGAATCTCTCTCAGTCCATAAGACACGTGAGCAGAAGTAGGCCGTTCAGCCCATCAAATCTGCTATGCCATTCAGTAAGATCATGGCTGATCAAATAATCCTGAACTCCACTTTTCTGCCTTTCCCCATAACCCTTGATTCCCTTACTGATGCAAAATTTTAGAAAGTCTCAAATACAACCCAGCATTGACCACCCTCTGCAGTAAAGAATTTCACAGATTCATCTTCCGAGAGAAGAAATCCCTCCTAAACTCTGTTCCCAACTGGGAGACTCCTTCTTCTGAGGTTATGCCCTCGGGCTCTGGATTCTCCCACAGGGAAGAAAACCTTTCCACATCAATCCTTGGAATCTACCCTATCTTCAGCAAGGTCACCTCTCATTCTTCTAAACCCAAATGAGTTCAGGTCTAACTTCTCCTCCTAAGAACATTCCTCCATACCTGTGATAAGTCAAGTGAACCCAATCTGATGACTTCCCCGATGTGATGACATTTTTCATTAGGTGCAGGGACCAGAACTCTTCTTAGTATTGCAGTTCTGATTTAATCACCGCTTTTTATAACTTCAGCAAGATCTCCACATTTTTATCTTCTATTCCCTTTGAAAGAAAGGCCAACATTCCATTTTTCTTTCCTGTTACCTACTGAACGTGGAGCAAGGATTTTTTGTGATTTATGCACAATAACTCCTAAATCCCTCTGTGCTGCAGTTTTCCAGTCTTCCTCCATTTAAAACAATACTCAGCTCCTCTAAGCTTCCTGCTAAAGCGCTTAACCTCATATTTGCCCACATTATATTCCATCTGCCAAGTATTTCCCCACTCGCTTATCCTGTCTGCATTCCTCTGCGGATTCTGTCATCCTCACCACCTGCCTTCCTACCTATTATTGTATCATCTGCAAACTTGGCAATAAAACATTCACTTTCCGCATACATGTCACTAATATATTGTACACAACTGTGGCCCCAACACTGATCCCTGTGGCACTCCACTAGTCACAGGGTTCAGAATGTTACCAGATTCCTCACCATCACAGGTGACCTGTAACTAAACTGAAAGTAAATATTTTGAAGAGAAAGTTTCAAACATTGAGCTTATTGAGGTGATTATAATCACAACAAGTTGTCTTTACAGGAGCCAGTTTATTGGTCCTACCTTCAGACTTGAATGCTATAACAATTACAACACTGCTAGATATTCTTCTTTGGCTCAGTCACCTGTATTAACAGTCTAATAGGGACTTGATTCAACTTTTGCTGTATCTATATGTACAGTAACATGCTTGAGGATACAATATCTGTTGAGGATCTTGTTCACATGCTTCCATAACTACATATCTTTAAAGTTGAGGCCTGGCTGAAGAATTATACAATAATTGATGACCTAGCCAGCAACACTCACATCCCATGAACAAATGAAACAAAAAGATACAATTAACTATGATGACTTGGGACAAAACAGACAAAATACCCATCACAATCCAACTCTATTCAGTCCAAACAACTACTTTCCCCATCATTACCCAATTGTGGGCTCATTTACTTTGTTAAAAATATGTAGAACCATATTTATTTTGAAATCCATTCCCTGAACAAAAGTCTGAATTGTAGCATAAACTTTTAACAAAACCTTACTTGAATAGCTCATATTCTGTCTTCTGTTTTCCAGGTGAGGGAACTGGAGTCTGAGCTTGAGACTGAACAGAGGAAAAATGCAGAGTCCCTAAAAGGTCTTCGAAAGTATGAGCGCAGAATTAAGGAGCTGACCTACCAGGTATGATGTGCAAAGCTTGTAAAACACTGCCAAGTTATGCAGAATCTCTCACCCCTTATGTCCCAATCCTCGCTGCATTTCCTGGAGGAGGAAGCTGAATTACTCACATTACCTTGATGAAGCAATCGCCTTCTGGCAACACTTGTCCTCTTCAGTTCCTTGGGGCTCTTCTCTTTGACCATGTCCTCACCCCATTCATGTTTCAGGAACCGTTCACATCCTGTCACAGCTCAGTACTGACCAGTTACCAGTAGCTCCCTATACTTCAAATGCTCGTCCATCATCCTTGACCAAAATCTCATTAACATCACATTTTTGACAGAAAGACAGCTCCCAGCTATACTTCCTTGGTGGCAGAGAGGTTCCTATTGAAGTAACCTTTTATTTGCTCCTATCATCTGTTTTTCTAGACTCCCCCCTACATGCATCCGTACTGTTCACTTCAATTACTCCCTTTTGGTAGGGAGTTCCACTTTTATCAAGGCAAAGAAATTTCTCTTGAATTCCTTACTGAATTTGAGGACTTCATTTTTATGACCTTCGGTTTTGTTTTCTCCCACAAGTGGAGACATCAACTGTACCTCTATCCTATCAGACCCTTTCATAAATGTCCAGATCACCATCAGGAAAACTGTCTTCATATAATTTTCACTTTATTGCAAAGAGCTCAAACTTCATGGCTGACATCAAAATGATCGAAAAGTTCCTTTCCCTTCCCACAACAACTTTGTGTCTTTAACATTATGAAACATCCCAGGGCACTTCATAAGAACATTTGTAAACTTTGTATGACACTGAGCCACATAAAGAAATGTTGGGTTGGGTGACAATAGATACATTGGAACAACGTCATTAAGGAGGAAAGAAAGGTCGAGATGTTGACAGATGGGGGCGGAGTGGGGGTGGTGGGATGACGTTTCCCGTAATCATGGAATTATTACAGTGCAAGAGGGCACCATTTGGCCCATCATATCTCCATCAACTCTCCAAACAAGCAGTAACCCAGCAAACTGTTCCCTTTCAAATAACAGCCTAAATCTCCTTTGAATGTGTTGTTAGAACCTGATTCCACCACACTGTCAGACAATGCTTTCCAGATACTTGCTGCATGAAATGGCTTTTCTCATGATTTTGCTTCTTTTGCCAATTAGTTTAAATCTGTGCCTTCTGATCTATCAGATCACTCAACCTTCTTTTCACTAAATGGAAACAGTCCTAACCACCAGTCTCTCTCATACCTATAGTTCCTGTCTGAAGCCATTCTCATTAATCATGTCGGCTGCACTCCCTCCAATGCCTTCCCATCCTTCCTAAAGAGCTGTCCCCAGAATTGGATGCAATACTCCAGTTGAGGCCAAATTAGCGCCTTATCCAAATTCAACATCACTTCTTTGCATGGCAGGGCTGGGAGCTAGGGCATGGTGTAGGACTTGAGCTGGTAGTGGGGGTGTTTATAAAACATAGGATGCATTATTAACCATTCTCTCAACCAATCCTGCCACCCTGAATTAATTCTGCACATTTTCGCTCTCTCTGCATCTTTGAGAGGACTGCAATATGTTCTGCATTGCTTCCCAATGTTCTTTGCGCGGAAATTAATCCAGCTCCCTGCTCTCTGACCATCTGACCTAATTTCCATTAAATACTTCAGAACAGTGACCAAATCCCTTTAAAGTTCAAATTCTAAAAGTGATTTTATGTATAAACAGATACCTTTGTCACACCTCCATTCGAACATGAATTAACATTTGCCTTTGAGACATTTTGTTTCCTTCACCATGCTTGTGTCAAGGTCTCAGCTCCAACAGTGTCTTTTCCAGGCACCTGAATGATTTTTAATTTGGACAAGGGGAAGATTAAACTCCACTGATCAACTAAAAATTCTCGTACTGAAATTTTCCAGAATAATCAAAAGATTGTGGTCCACTTAAATAAAAATGTTTCTCCAAGCAGGGTAGGTTATGGCTGCTCTGATATCTCCACTGGATTTAGGGTTTTGAAAGTTGATGAAACTACAGATCTGGTATTAACTTTTCAATTCCCTGCCCAGGGTGAGGAGGACAGGAAGAGCATCATTTGTATGCAAGACCTCATTGATAAATTGCAACTGAAAGTCAAGAGCTACAAGCGGCAGGCTGAAGAGGCTGTGAGTAAAACTGTGTTTCTGTAAGTTCAGCACAATGATGCCCATTTCATTTATTGTGTAAATGTAACATTGTGGTTTTATCACAGGAAGGAAATGCCAGCACAAACCTGACCAAATACAGAACATTGCAGCATGAGCTGAATGATGCTGAGGAACGTGCTGAGATAGCTGAATCACAAGTCAACAAGCTGCGAGCCAAAACCCGGGATATCAAGGTATGAAAGGAACCAGGCAGCTTCATTCTGGACAAACAGAATTACTTTCTGGATTAGTGGTGCTGGAAGAGCACAGCAGTTCAGGCAGCATCCAAGGAGCTTCGAAATCGACGTTTCAGGCAAAAGCCCTTCATCAGGAATAAAGGCAGTGAGCCTGAAGCGTGGAGAGATAAGCTAGAGGAGGGTGCGGGTGGGGAGAAAGTAGCATAGAGTACAATGGGTGAGTGGGGAGGGGATGAAGGTGATAGGTCAGGGAGGAGAGGGTGGAGTGGATAGGTGGAAAAGGAGATAGGCAGGTAGGACAAGTCCGGACAAGTCATGGGGACAGTGCTGAGCTGGAAGTTTGGAACTAGGGTGAGATGGGGGAAGGGGAAATGAGGAAGCTGTTGAAGTCCACATTGATGCCCTGGGGTTGAAGTGTTCCGAGGCGGAAGATGAGGCGTTCTTCCTCCAGGCGCCTGGTGGTGAGGGAGCGGCGGTGAAGGAGGCCCAGGACCTCCATGTCCTCGGCAGAGTGGGAGGGGGAGTTGAAATGTTGGGCCACGGGGCGGTGTGGTTGATTGGTGGGGGTGTCTTGGAGATGTTCCCTAAAGCGCTCTGCTAGGAGGCGCCCAGTCTCCCCAATGTAGAGGAGACCGCATCGGGAGCAACGGATACAATAAATGATATTAGTGGATGTGCAAGTAAAGCTTTGATGGATGTGGAAGGCTCCTTTAGGGCCTTGGATGGAGGTGAGGGAGGAGGTGTGGGCGCAGGTTTTACAGTTCCTGCGGTGGCAGGGGAAAGTGCCAGGATGGGAGGGTGGGTTGTAGGGGGGGGCGTGGACCTGACCATGTAGTCACGGAGGGAATGGTCTTTGCGAAAGACGGAAAGGAGTGGGGAGGGAAATATATTCCTGGTGGTGGGATCTGTTTGGAGTTGGCGGAAATGTCGGCGGATGATTTGGTTTATGCGAAGGTTGGTAGAGTGGAAGGTGAGCACCAGGGACATTCTGTCCTTGTTACGGTTGGAGGAGTGGGGTCTGAGGGTGGAGGTGCGCGATGTGGACGAGATGCATTGGAGGGCATCTTTAACCACGTAGGAAGGGAAATTGCGGTCTCTAAAGAAGGAGGCCATCTGGTGTGTTCTGTGGTGGAACTGGTCCTCCTGGGAGCAGATACGGCGGAGGCGGAGGAATTGGGAATACGGGATGGCATTTTTGCAAGAGGTAGGGTGGGAAGAGGTGTAATCCAGGTAGCTGTGGGAGTTGGTGGGTTTGTAAAAAATGTCAGTGTCAAGTCGGTCGTCATTAATGGAGATGGAGAGGTCCAGGAAGGGGAGGGAGGTGTCAGAGATGGTCCAGGTAAATTTAAGGTCAGGGTGGAATGTGTTGGTGAAGTTGATGAATTGCTCAACCTCCTCGCGGGAGCACGAGGTGGCGCCAATGCAGTCATCAATGTAGCGGAAGAAGAGGTGGGGAGTGGTGCCGGTGTAATTATGGAAGATCAACTGCTCTACGTAGCCAACAAAGAGACAGGCATAGCTGGGGCCCATACGTGTGCCCATGGCTACCCCTTTGGTCTGGAGGAAGTGGGAGGATTCAAAGGAGAAATTGTTAAGGGTGAGGACCAGTTCGGCCAAACGAATGAGAGTGTCGCTGGAAGGGTACTGTTGGGGACGTCTGGAGAGGAAAAAACGGAGGGCTTGGAGGCCTTGGTCATGGCTGATGGAGATGTAGAGGGATTGGATATCCATGGTGAAGATGAGGCGTTCGGGGCCAGGGAAACGGAAGTCTTGGAGGAGGTGGAGGGCGTGGGTGGTGTCTCGAACGTATGTGGGGAGGCCCTGGACTAGGGGGGATAGGACAGTGTCGAGGTAGGTAGAGATGAGTTCAGTGGGGCAGGAGCATGCTGAGACAATGGGTCGGCCAGGGTGGTCAGGCTTGTGGAACAGAATTACTTGTAAAGTCATAGAGTCATACAGCACGGAAACAGACTCTTTGGTCCAACAGTCCATGCCAACCACATTTCCAATCTAAACTCATCCCATTGCCTGCGTTTTGCCCATATCCCTCCAAATCTTTCCTGTTCATGTACTTCCTCATCCCCCCCACCCCCAATGAGGGTGAGCGTCACTTGCGTTGGTGACCTCACTGTCGATCACACAACCATGGCAACTCCAGTGACAGTCTCCACCCCCACTACCAGCTCAAGTCCTACACCAGGCCCTAGCTCCCAGCCCCTGCCATGTTTTCACCATCCCTCCAGATCACCCCTGCACTGAGGATGAACAATCAGTCCTCAGCAAAGGTCTTACCTTCATCCCCCTACACTCCTGGATCAACGAATTCAACACGCATTGTGACGTTGAACACTTCTTCCGCCGCCTCCGCGTCAGAGCTTAGTTTTTCCACTAGAACTCCCACCCACCATCCGAGGACCCCTTCTTCCACCTCCAACACACCCCATCCACCTGGACACCCTGTGCCAACCTGTTACCCGCCCTCGATCTCTTTATTTCCAACTGCTGCCGTGACATTGACAGTCTCAACCTGTCCACCCGCCTGACCCACTCCAACCTTTCACCCTTACAACGCACAGCCCTCTACTCCCTCCGCTCCAACCCCAACCTCACCATCAAACCAGCAGACTCCAGGGGTGCATTGGTAGTTTGGCGCACCAACCGCTGCACCGCTGAAGCCAGGCGCCAAGTCAAAAACACCTCCTTCTACTGTCCCCTTGATCATGACCTCATCTCCCAGACCATGCAAAACCTCATCACCTCTAGGGATCTCCTAGCCACAGCCTCCAACCTCATAGTTCAGGAACACTGCGTTGCCCAATTCTATCTCCTACCAAAAGATTCACAAACCCGACTGCCCCGGCCGACCCATCGTCTCAGCCTCCTCCTGCCCCACAGAACTCATCTCTTCCTACCTTGACACTGTCCTGTCCCTCTTAGTCCAGGAACTCCCCACCTATGTTCGGGACACCACCCATGCCCTTCACCTCCTCCATGACTTTCATTTCCCCGGCCCCCAAAGCCTTATCTTCACTATGGACATCCAGTCCCTGCACACATCCATCCGCCATGATGAAGATCTCCCAGCCCTCAGTTTGTTTCCTCTCTCGCCGACCCAACCAGTACCTCATGCTCTCACGAAGAGGTTGAACAGTTCATCAACTTCACCAACACCTTCCAATCTGACCTCAAGTTCACCTGGACCATCTGGGACACCTCCCTCTCCTTCCTGGGCCTCTCCATCTCCATTTCGAGCAACCGACTCAACATGGACATTCTCTACACACCCACTGACTCCCACAGCTAGGACTACACCTCCTCCCACCATGCCTCCTGTAAAAACACTATCCCTTATTCCCAATTCCTCTGCCTCCGCTGCATCTGCTCCCAGGTGGACCAATTCCTCCACAGAGCATGCCAGATGGCCTCCTTCTTCAAAGATGTCAATTCCCCTCCCACGTGGACTACGATGCTGTCTAATGCATCTCCTCCACTACCCGCACGTGCGCCCTTGAACTCCACCCCTCCAACTGCAACAAGATCAGAAGCCCCTGGTCCTCACCTTCCACCCCACCAACCTTCGGATACATTGCATCATCCTCCACCACTTCCACCACCTACAAACAGACCCCAACACCAGAGATACATTTCCTTCCCCACCTTGATCTGTGGTTTGGAGAGACCATTCCCTCCTTGACTCCCTTGTCAGGTCCACACCCTCCATCAACCCATCCTTTTCTCCCAGCACCTTCCCCTTCCATCGCAGGAAGTGCAAAATTTGTGCCCACACCTCCCCCCCCCTCACCTCCATCCAAGGCCCCAAAGAATCCTTCCACATTCAATAGAAATTTACTTGTACTTCCAAACAAGTCATTTGCTGCATCCGTTGCACCTGATGTGGTCTCCTCCACATTGGGGGACAGGATGCCAACTTGCGGATCATTTCAGAGAACATCTCTGGGACACCCACACCAACCAACCCCACTGGCCTGTGGCGGAACACTAACTCCCCCTCCCTCTCCACCAAAGACATGCAGGTCCTGGGCCGCCTCCATCGCCAAACCCTAACCACCCCACACCTGGGGGAAGAACACCCCATCTTCCATTTTGGGAACCTCCAAACACACCGGATCAATGTGGATTTCACCAGATGCCCATTTCTCCTCCCCCCACCACACCCCAGTCCCAACCTCCCAACTCGGCATCGCCCTCTTGAACTGCCATACCTGTCCATCTTCTTTCCCACCTATCTGCTCCACCTTCGCTCCAACCTATCACCTTCACCCCCACTTTCATCTACCTATCGCATTCCCAACTACCTTCCCCCAGCCATACCCCCCTCCAATTTATCTCTCAGTCCTCCAGTGCACAAGCTTCTTTCCTGGTGAAGGGCTTATGCCCGAAATGTCGATTCCCCTGCTCCTTGGATGCTACCTGAGCTGCTGTGCTTTTCCAGCACCACACTCTTTGGACTGTGATCTCCAGCATCTGCAGTCCTCACTTTCTCCTATTCATGTACTTATTTAAATAGCTTTTAAATGTTGTGATGTATCTGCATCCACCACTTCCTCTGGCAGTTCATTCTACACATGAGCCTCTCTGCAAAAAAGTTGCTCCTCATATCCCTTTTAAGTCTTTCTCCTCTCACCTTAATATACTCCCTACTTTTGAACTCCCCACCTTGGGAAAAGACATTTGCTATTGACTTTATCTGTGCTCCTCATTTTTAAATCTCTATAAGGTCACCCTTCAACCTCCTACACGCCTGTGAAAAAAGTCTCAGCCTATCCAACCTACTGTTATAACTCATACCCTCCATTCCTGGTAAAACAAAGCAACATTCTGGTAAATCTTTTCTGAACTCTGTCCAGTCTAACAATATTCTTCCTGTAACGGAACGACCAGAACTGCAAATAGTACTCCATAAGAGGCCTCACCAACGTCCTGTACAATTTCAACATGACATCCCAACTCCTATACTCAAGGCTCTGAGTAATGACCACCCTGTCTACCTCTGATGCAAATTTCAAAGAATTATGTGCCTGAACGCCGAAATCTTTCCAAATTAAAAACCAAAAGAATTGTAGATGCTGTAAATCAGAAACAAAAACAAATTGCTGAAAAAGTTCAGCAGGTCTGGCAGCATCTGCGGAGAGAAATCAGACTTAACGTTTTGGGTCAAGTGACCTTTCCTCTACTCGGACTCCTCTCCACAGATACTGCCAAACCTACTGTGCTTTTCCAACAATTTCTGTTTTTTGTGCCCAGGTCCTCCTGTTCTACAACACTACTCAGGGCCCTAGCATTAATTATATCAATCCTGTCCTTATTTGTTTTACCAAAATGCAATTTCTCTCATTCATCCAAATTAAACTCCTCAGCCTATTGACCCAATTGATCAAGATCCCTTTGTAATCTTAGATAACCTTCTTCACTGACTACTATATCACGGATTTTGGTGTCATCCACAAACTTACTAACCAGGCTTTTTATGTTCTCATTAAATTATTAATATAAAATGACAAATAAAAGTGAATTTAGTACTAATCCCAATGGAATATCGCTGGTCACAGGCCTCCAGTCCAAAAAGCAACCCTCCACCATCATACTCAATCTCCTGCATTAAGCCAATTTTGTATCCAATTGGCAAACTCACCCTGAATCCCATGTGATCTAACAATACTAATTAGTCTACTGTGCGGAACCATGTCAAAGGCTTTCCTAAAGTCCAAGTAAACAATGTGTACCAGCTTCACCCTCATCAATCTTCTTGGTTACTTCCTCAAAAAACTCAAATCAAGTTTGTGAGACATGATTTCCCTTGCACACAACCATGTTGCCTATCCCTAATCACTCCTTGCCTCTCCAAATGCATATAAATCTTATCTTTCAGAATCACTTCCAAACAACTTACCCTCCACCGATATCAGATTCACAAAGTCTATAGTCCCCAGGCTGCTCCTTACATCCTTTCTTAAACAAAGGCACAATATTAGCCACTCTCCAGTCATCCGGCACCTCCCTGTAGTTATAATTGATACACATATTTCTGCAAGGGGCCCCACAATGTCCTCACTAACTTCCTACACCATCCTGGGATACACTTAATCAGGTCCTGAACATTTATCCACCTTTATATTTTCTAAGATTGCCAGCACTTCCTCTTCTATAATGTAAACTGTTTTCAAAATATCAATATTTATTTCTTGGAGTTCTCTAGCCTCCATTTCTTTCTCCACTGCAAAAACTGACACAAAATATTCATTTAATATCTCTCCCAACTCCTGAGGTTCAACACAAAGATAACCTTGTGGAACTTTAAAGGGTTCTACTCTTTCTCTAGTTGCTCTTTTGCTCTTAATGTACTTGCAGAATCTCTTTGGATTATCCTTAACCTTATCTGCCTCATCCTACGCTACCTCATATCCTTTCTCTGCTTCCTGATTTCCCTCTTAACAATGCCCCTACACTCTTTATCCTCTCCAAGAGATTCATTTGATCCCAGTTGTTTATATCTCTTCTTTATATGACTCTTCCTTATTCTTGAGTAGAACCTCAATATCTTTATTCATCCATTCTTCCCTAATCTTATCAGCCTTACACCTCAGTCTATTAGGAACATTATGCCTCTGAGCTCTTGTTAGCACACTTTTGAAAGGCTCTCACTTGTCAGTTGTCCCTTTACCTGCGAACAGACGACTCCAATCAACTTTCAAAAGTTCTTGTCTCAAACCATTAAAATTTGCCTTACTCCAATTATGAATTTTAACTTTTATGGAAGGCCTATTCTTTTGCATAACTATTTTAAAATAAATAGAATTATGATCACTAATCCCAAAGTATTCCCTTACTAACACTTTCAGTCACTTGCCCTGCTTTATTTCCCAAAGGAAGTTTGAATTTTGCTCCTTCTGTAGCAGGAACATTTACATATTGATAAAGAAAATTTTCTTGAACACAAATTTATCACCATCCAAACCTTCGACACTATGGCAGTATCAGTTAATGTTTGGAAAATTAAAGTCCCTACTATTACAATCCTAATATTCTTACATATATTTGAGGTCTCTCTACATATTTGCTCCTCAATTTCCCTCTATTGGGGAAATATTGTAATGAAAGGTCAGAAATTTCCAGATCACCAGAGAGAACTATAATTTTCTGAAAAATGTAGAACATGATTGTCCATATCACCCATCTTTATCCATGCCTCAACTCATCTATTACTCAGACCCTCTTTCAGACTGTTATCACCTCTGTAATTAATTATTGCAATATTCTCTTGACCAACATACATAAATGTTTTATTACAACAAAGAACTATGAATGCTGGAGAAGTGATAACACAAAAGTAGGAATTGCTGCAGAAATGCAGGTCTGAGTCCAGTGATCTTTTTCCAGAACTACCAAAAATGACACCAAAATTGGAGGTGTAGTGGACAGCGAAGAAGGTTACCTCAGATTACAACGGGATCTTGATCAGATGGGCCAATGGGCTGAGGAGTGGCAGATGGAGTTTAATTTAGATAAATGCGAGGTGCTGCATTTTGGGAAAGCAAATCTTAGCAGGACTTATATACTCAATGGTAAGGTCCTAGGGAGTGTTGCTGAACAAAGAGACCTTGGAGTGCAGGTTCATAGCTCCTTGAAAGTGGAGTCGCAGGTAGATAGGATAGTGAAGAAGGTGTTTGTAATGCTTTCCTTTGTTGGTTAGATTATTGAGTACAGGGGTTGGGAGGTCATGTTGCGGTTGAACAGGACATTGGTTTGGCCACTGTTGGAATATTGCGTGCAATTCTGGTCTCCTTCCTATCAGAAGGTTGTTGTGAAACTTGAAAGGGTTCAGAAAAGATTTACAAGGATGTTGCCAGGGTTGGAGGATTTGAGCTATAGGGAGAAGTTGAATAGGCTGGGGCTGTTTCCCCTAGAGCATCAGAGGCTGAGAGGTGACCTTATAGAGTTTTATAAAATCGTGAGGGGCATGGATAGGATAAACAGACAAAAGTATTTTCCCTGGGGTCGAGGAGTCCAGAACTAGAGGGCATAGGTTTAGGGTGAGAGGGGCAAGATATAAAAGACACCTAAGGGGCAACGTTTTCACACAGAGGGTGGTACGTGTATGGAATGAGCTGCCAGAGAAAGTGGTGGAGGCTGGTACAATTGCAACATTTTAGAGACATTTCGATGGGTATATGAATAGGAAAGGTTTGGAGGGATATGGGCCACGTGCTGGCAGGTGGGACTAGATTGGGTTGGGATATCTGGTCGGCATGGACATGTTGGACCGAAGGGTCTGTTTCCGTGCTGTACATCTCTATGACTCTATGGCTGTAAGCTGTTTTCTCTCCACAGATGCTGCAAGATCTAATGAGTTTCTCTAGAATTTTATTTTAGTTTGTTATATAAATGTTGTGGTGGTTCACTAATGAAGAATATAATTAAAATCACTGTGTGAATTGTGCCTCATATTGTGAAACCTCCCAAAGTCTTTCACAGGCATGTTAATCAGAGAAAAATGAAATTGAGCCAAAATTAAAAAAAGAATTAGGACAGGAAATAGTTTGTTGAAAGAGAGGCTTAACTTCTGTGTCTTAAAAGCGGAAGGACCTGCCTGTATCTTAATATAATTTTCAATATTGTTTGCTAATCACCTGTACTCACTAACTTACACTGGCTTCTCATTCAGAAATGCCATAATTTAAAAATTCTCAAACTGGTTTTCAGATCCCTACAAGACCTCTAAACCCATTGCGCTTTTTAAAAAGATTGTGCACAGCTGGGCGGCACGGTGGCACAGTGGTTAGCACTGCTGCCTCACAGCGCCCGAGACCCGGGTTCAATTCCCGCCTCAGGCGACTGACTGTGTGGAGTTTGCACGTTCTCCCCGTGTCTGCGTGGGTTTCCTCCGGGTGCTCCGGTTTCCTCCCACATCACAAAGATGTGCAGGGTCAGGTGAATTGGCCATACTAAATTGCCCGTAGTGTTAGGTAAGGGGTAAATGTAGGGGTATGGGTGGGTTTCGCTTCGGCGGGTCGGTGTGGACTTGTTGGGCCGAAGGGCCTGTTTCCACACTGTAATCTAATCTAATCTAATCTAATCTGTGTACATTGCTGACTTGCAAATGGAACAGTGGCCTTCAACCTCAAAGGGGAATGGAGTATAAAACTAGGGAGGTCTTGTTAAAACCGTGCAAGACACTGGTCAGACCACAGCAGGAATACTGTGAACCATTTTGGGCAGCCCTTATCAAAGGAAAACATGAGAAGCAGATCAGAGGTTTACAAGACTAATCCTGAGCATCAAAGAATTTTCTTCTGAGGAGAGCTTAAGTAGGTTAGGCCTGTACTCACCGGATTTAGGAAGAATGAGAGGTGATCTAATTGAAACTCAAGATTCTTATGGGGCTTGACAGGGTAAATGTGGAAAAGGTTGTTTTCCCCCTGTGGGAGGTCTAGAACGAGAAGGCATAATCTTAGAATAAGGGGTCACCCATTTAAGATGGAGATGAGGAGGAGTTTCCCTCTGGGGTGAGTGAATCTGTGGAATTCTTCACCAGAGAGGGCTGTTGAGGCTGGGCAATTAAGCATATTCAAGACAGAGCTAGACAGATTTTTAAATCAGTTTGGGAATTGAAGGTTATAGGGAAAAGACAAAAAAGTAGAATTGAGGATTATCAGATCAGTCACAATCTCATTGAATGGTGGAGCAGACCCAATGGGCTGAATGGCCTACGTCTGTTCCTACACCTCATGGTCTTTTAAAATCCAGTATACCATAATATGTTTTCTTTACCTCCTGTTTTCTTTATGTAATAGGGTATGAAAGATTCACTTGTGTGTTTAAACCAATTAAACAAATTCATCATCAACTTAGCAAATTTGTGCATCTGAATTCCAAGATTTCTCTCAAATTTATTGAGAAATTATTTTCTGTGTTTTTTGTTGCATTACCACCTACCCTGCCATTCTGAAGGTTGTTACTTTGTTGACTTTGCTCATATTTGATGTTAATTAATGAGCTGTTTCTTATTTCAGCATGAAGAATAAAGGACTGGTCACAAGACTCTGAACCAGCTCCCCTCTGCTTTCTATTCCAATGTGGCTTTAGTGCAACAAATCCCGTATGAATAAAGAAATTGATAATGCAACTTATTGTCCTGCGTTTAACCTTTCCAGCAGTTTGATCATAATTTCCTGGCAGCTTTCTGTCTGTTGAGAATGATTAGTACAGTCACAATACAGAATATTTCTCAAATATTGGGCTATATGTCAGGTATAGGCAGGATAGATCAAGTGAATCGTTAAAAGAGTATAAAGGCAGTAGGAGTATACTTAAGAGAGGAATCAAGAGGGCAAAAAGGGGACATGAGATAGCTTTGGCAAATAGGGTTGAGGAGAATCCAAAGGGCTTTTACAAATACATTAAGGACAAAAGGGTAACTAGGGAGAGAATAGGGCCCCTCAAAAATCAGCAAGGCGGCCTTTGTGTGGAGTCACAGAAAATGGGGGAGATACCAAACAAGTATTTTGCATCAGTATTTACTGTGGAAAAGAATATGAAAAATACAGAATGTCGGGAAATAGATGGTGACATCTTGAAAAATGTTCAAATTACAGAGGAGGAAATGCTGGATGTCTTGAAACACAAAAATTGGTAAATTCCCAGGACCTGATCAGGTGTACCCTAGAACTCTGTGGGAAGCTAGTGATTGCTGAGCCTCTTACTGAGATAATTGTATCATCGATAGTCACAGGTAAGGTGCTGAAAGATTGGAGGTTGGCTA
Organism: Chiloscyllium plagiosum; assembly: GCF_037043375.1. Classification (NCBI taxonomy): domain Eukaryota; kingdom Metazoa; phylum Chordata; class Chondrichthyes; order Orectolobiformes; family Hemiscylliidae; genus Chiloscyllium; species Chiloscyllium plagiosum. The sequence goes on along the minus strand of NW_028270153.1, from coordinate 771,432 downwards.
AGGTGGCGCCACTGTTTAAGAAGAGCGGTAAAGACAAGCCAGGGAACTATAGACCAGTGAGCCTGACCTCGGTGGTGGGGAAGTTATTGGAGGGAATCCTGAGGGACAGGAGGTACATGTATTTGGAAAGGCAAGGACTGATTAGGGATAGTCAACATGGCTTTGTGCATGGGAAATCATGTCTCACAAACTTGAGTTTTTTGAAGTAACAAAGAGGATTGATGAGGGTAGAACGGTAGATTTAGACCTCAGTAAGGCGTTCAACAAGGTTCCCCATGGGAGACTGATTAGCAACGTTAGATCTCATGGAATACAGGGAGAACTAGCCACTTGGGTACAGAACTGGCTCAAAGGTAGAAGACAGAGGGTGGTCGTGGAGGGTTGCTTTTCAGACTGGAGGCCTGTGACCAGTGGAGTGCCACAAGGATCAGTGCTGACTCCACTGCTTTTCATCATTTATACTCACATCCAAATCATTTATATGAGGTATAGTTAGTAAGTTTGCAGATGACACCAAAATTGGAGGTGTATTGGACAGCAAAGAAGGTTACCTCCGATTACAACAGAATCTTGATCAGGTGGAGTTTAATTTAGATAAATGCGAGGAGCTGCATTTTGAGAAAGCAAATCTCAGCAGGACTTATACATTCAATGGTAAGGTCCTAGGGAGTGTTGCTGAACAAAGAGACCTTGGAATGCAGGTTCATAACTCCTTGAAAGTGGAATCACAGGTAGATAGTATAGTGAAGAAGGCGTTTGATATGCTTTCATTTATCAGTCGGAGTATTGAGTACAGGGGTTAGGAGGTCATTTTGCGACTTTTGGAATATTGCATGCAATTCTGGTCTCCTTCCTATCGGAAAGATGTTGTGAAACTTGAAAGGTTTCAGAAAAGATTTAGAAGGATCTTGTCAGGGTTGGAGGATTTGAGCTATAGGGAGAGGCTGAATAGACTAGGGTGGTTTTCCTTGGAGCGTCAGAGGCTGAAGGGTGACTTTATAGAGGTTTTTGCAATCATGAGGGGCATGGATAGATAAATAGACAAAGTCTTTTCCCTGGGGTGGGGGAGTCCAGAACTAGAGGGCATAGGTTTAGGGTGAGAGGGGAAAGATATAAAAGAGACCAAAGGGCAACGTTTTCATGCAGAGAGTGGTACATGTATGGAATGAGCTGCCAGAGGATGTGATGGAGGCTGGTACAGTTGCAACATTTAAAAGGCATCTGGATGGGTATATGAATAGGAAGGGTTTAGAGAGATATTGGCCAGGTACTGGCAGGTGGTACTAGATTGGGTTGGGATATCTGGTTGGCATGGACTAGTTGGACTGTTTCTCTGCTGTACATCTCTATGACTATAACAATGACTACACATGAATGAGCAATACTATAGAGCAGTGAATTTGCCCACAACTGGGGATTCCAAATATAAGGCACATTGCTTTGAAGTGGATGAGCATTTCCACAGATTTGGGTCAGGACGGAGCTACTAAAGTCACAGCAGAACCTGAGATAAGGAGTCAGAAAGTAATTGGAAACCCAACCCTGACCATCTTACCATCTGGTGTGCCAGGGTTAGTGTGAAAGTCACCATAACCTGACCAGACCAGAAAGAGACAGATGGTGATTTAACCTGAGAGTCACCACGCCTCAGGCAAGAAGAGAGTTTGAGAAAGAGAGTTCTTCAATGGTAACCTCAGCCAGTATGGGAATTGAACCCATGCTGTTAGCATCACATTGTTTCGGAAAACAGATGTCCAGCCAACTGAGCTGACTGCAGTGAAAGTACAAATTCATTAACTGCATAAAATCCCAGGAGGTTAAAGCTAAAGCTATTGATGGACCATCATGAATTATTCTGGTTCCATGGGTATCTTCTCCTTGCTGTAAATTCTTGGTCAGTTTCTATGTTACTCAGTGAATTGCACTCAATGGTTTTAGCAAACATTTCAGCCTGACATCAACAGAGAAAAAAAGAGAAAATTTGAGAGAATTTAGTTTACAGAAGAAGAATGATAATGTGATTGTGAGTAAAGTTTGTACCTGCAAACAAACTCATTTTGTGACTCATGTGCCAGGACACCCAAATCCCTTTGCACCTCAGCTAGGCACACTGTCATAACTTAGATATAATGCTTCTAATTATATTCTTCCTGCCAAATTGGACAATTTTACATTTTCTCACATTATAATTCATTTGTTATGTCTTTTTCCATCACCTGACCTATCAGTATCCCATTGTAGTCTCCTTATGCTATCTTCATGACTCAGATACCCATTACCACTCACCTACCCATATTTGTGAGTAATTCAGCAACCAAGCAAGGTATTTGGACAGATTACTGGTTTTGAGCACCAGCATCAAAAACACTATGAACAAAGAGCAGAACAGTACAGCACAGGAACAGGCCCTTCAATCCACCAATACTGCACTGACACATGATACCTTTCTAAACCTTTTGCCTCTACACGGTACCATTTCCCTCTATTCCCTGCCTATTCCCGTACCTGTCAAGATGCATTTTAAACATTGCTATTGTATCTGCATCCTTTGGCAGCTCATTCCAAGTACTTACCACTCTCTGTAAAAACATTGCCTCTTACCTCTTTGTACCTTAAACCAATGTCCCCTAATAATTGACATTTCTACCCTGGGGGAAAAAAGACTCCAACTATCCATTCTATCCATGCCTCTCATAATTTTGTAAACTTCTATCAGATTGCCCATCCTTCAATATTCAAGTGAAAACAAACTAAGTTTGTCTAATTTCTCCTCATAGCTAATACCCTCCCAACCAGGCAATATTGTGGTAAACTGTTTGTGTACCTCTCCAAAGTCTCCATATTCTTCTTATACCATGGCGATCAGAACTGCATACTGTGCTCTAAATGTGGCCTAAAGTTCTATGCAGCTGCAACATGACTTGTTAATTTTTATACTCTCTGTCCTGACTGATAAAGGCAAGCTAGCTATATGCCTCCTTGACCACCTTACCTACATGTTGCCACTTTCAGGGAACTGTGGACCAATATATCTAGATCTCTTTGAATGTTGATGCTATTAAGGATTCTGCCAATTTACTTAATACCTCTCTCCTGTGTTAGATCCTCCAAAATGCCTCACCTTGCATCTGTGTGGATTAAACTCTATCTGCCATTTCTCCACTATCTATATCCTGCTGTATCCTCTGACAATTCTCTTTACAAACAATTGGGCTCCCAACACTGATCCCTACAGAACATTACTGGTAACAGATGTCCAGTCAGAAAAATATCCCTCCACTGCAACCCTCTGTTATACAATCCCTACAGTGTGGCAACAGGCCATTTGGCCCAACAAATCCACATCGACCCATCAAAGAGTAACCCACCCAGATTCATTCCCCTACCCTATTACTCTACATTTACTCTTGACTAATGCACTTAACCTACACATCCCGGCAATTTAGCATGGCCAATTCACCTAACCTGTAAATTCTTGGTCAGTTTCTATTTTACTCAGTGAATCTTTGGATTCTATGTCTAAGCCAATACTGCTTCCATTTTACCAGCTCACCATGGATCCCATGTGATTTCACTTTTTCAATCAGCCTGCCATGAGGAACCTTGTCAAAGGCATTCCTAATGTCCATATAGACATCTACTGCCTTGACCTCAAACATCTTTGTCACTTCCTCAAAAGACTCAATCAAGTTTGAGAGACACGACTCTCCCCGCATGAAGGCTGTCTATCGCTAATAAGTAGACAATGCTTTTAAATGTGAGTAAATCCTATACGTCAGAATCTTCTCTAATAATTTCCCTTCCACTGGCATAAGGCTCACTATCTTGTAATTTCCTGGATTATCCCTGTTGTCCTTTTTAAACAAAAGAACAATGTTGGCTATTCTCCAGTCCTCTGGGACCTCTCCTGTGACGAAACAGGATACAAGATTTTGTACAAGGCTCCAGTAATTTCCTCACCTGCCTCCTTCAGCATTCTGGGATAAGATCCCAACAGGTCCTGGGGATTTGTCAACCTTAATGCTCTTCAAAACCCCCAACACTACCTCCTTTTTTATATTGACATGTCCTAGAATAGCAGCATACCCCTCCCAAGACTCATCTTCCACCACGTTCTTCTCCTTTATGAATACTGATGCAAAGTAATTATTGAGGACCTCATCCACTTCATCCGGCTCCATTCATAAATTCCCTGTTTTGTCCCTGATTTGACCTCCCCTTTCCCTAGCTACCCTCTTGCTCCTTAGATGTGAATAAAAAGCCTTGGAACTTTCCTAAATCCCATTTGCCAAAGACATTTCATGGCCACTTTTAGCCCTCCTATTGCCTTGTTCGAGTTCTTTGCTGCTATCTTTGCATTCTTTGAGGGCTCTGTCTGTTGTCAGTGTCTTATGTCTGCCTCCTTTTTGTTTAGTCTGACTAAGCTCTCAATTTCTCATCATCCAAGATTCTCAAACTTTGCTATCTTTATCCTTCATTTTCACAGGAGCATGCCCGTCCTGAACCCTAATTAACTGGCCTTTAAAAAATTCCCACCTGCCGAATGTGGATTTATCCTCAAACAGCCGCCTGCAGTAGTTAGCCTTCCCCCAATTTAGTACTTTCATTCAAGGACTACTCTTATCCTATATAACTCAAAACTTAAAGGATTATGGTCACTGTTTCTGAAATGCTTCCCCAATAAAACTTCGATCACCTGGCTGAGCTCATTCCCCAAACCAGCTTGAGTATGGCCTCTTCCCTACTTGGGCTGTTCACATATTGTTTCAAAAAACTGTCCTGGACACCTAACATAATATTCCCATCCAAGTTCCTGGCACTAAGCAAGTCCAATCAATATTGGGGAAGTTAAAATCACCTACCTCAACAACTTTATTGTTTCACATTTTCCATAAACTATCCACATATCTGTTCCTCTATCATCCGTTGGCTATTGAGAGGCTTGTAATACAATCCCAAAGTGATTGTTCCTCCCTATTCCTATGTTCTACCCATAATGGCCTCACTGGATGAACCTTCCAAGGTGTTTCCTGTCAGAACAGCTGTGATATTTTCCTTAATCACTAACGCAAGTCTCCCACCTCTTTTACATCCCTCTCCATTGCACCTGAAACATTTAAACCCTTGGAAAATTAAGCTGCCAGTCTTACCTCTCTCTCAACCAATCATGTTTTAGAATACCTTTGCAGCATTCAAAATAACCAATTGCAATCCTAAATAGAAAAGCTGGTTTGAGAAACATACATGATGACAACACATAGCAGATTTGTTATTTTCTGTGTTACACCTAGGCAGACATTTGGGATTGAGGATAACCAGCTTCCCTGAGTTCAGAGATGATTGATTGATCTACAGAACACGACCACAATCATGGCAGGTGCTGCTAAAAGAATTGAGTAGATGAATAGTTTGGAGACTCCCTTTGATTCCTCGACTTTGTTTCCATACGCTCCTGACAGAGTCTCTTATGTGCTCCCTGCCTGCCCAAATGATGCATAGTGACCAGGTCTCTGGCACTGAGCCTGGCTCTGTGACTCAGAAGGGAAGGTGAGGGGGAAAGAAAATGCTAGTGGTAGGAGACTCAATCGTTAGAGGAACGGACCAGAGATTCAATGGTTGCGAATGGGACTCCTGGAAGGTATGTTGCCTCCCAGGTGCCAGGGAGTCTACAAGATTCTGTAGGGGAAGGCTGAGCAGCCAGAAATTGTGGTGCACATTGGCGCTAATAACATAGCCAGGAAAAGGGATGAGGATCTAAAAAGTGATTTCAGGGAGTTAGGTTGTAAGCTAAAAAGCAGGACAAGCAGAGTAGTAATCACAGGATTACTAATAGCGCCATATGCTAGTGAGGTGAGGAACAGGGAGTGAGTTCAGCTAAACACGTGGCTACAGGACTGGCTGGCTACAGGGAGGGCTTCAGATACGTAGATCATTGGGGTACCTTCTGGGGAAGGTGGACCTGTACATGAAGGACGGGTTGCACTTAAACTGGAGAGGAAACAATGTCCTGGGCAGGAGATTTGCTGGAGCACTTCGGGAGGATTTAAACTCGTTTGGCAAGGGGGTGGGAACCAGAGCTACAGATTAGAGGAGAGAGTAGTTGTTGAACAGGCAGAAATAGAATGCAGAGAGTCTGTCAGAAAGGATACACAGTTGATAGGGCAAAGAGATGGGTTAACGAGTGCCTGTTTCAATGCAAGAAGTGTCAGGAATAAGAGTGATGAACTTAGAGCAGGGATCAGTGCTTGGAACTACGATGCTGTGGCCATATTGAAGACATGGATTTCATAGGGGCAGGAATGGTTGCTGGATATTCCAGGGTTAAACCTTTTAAAGAGAACAGGGAGGGGTGTAAAAGAGGAGGGGGAGTAGCACTGTTAATTAGAGAGTGCATCACAGCTGCAGAAAAGGAAGTTGCTGAGGAGGGTTTGTCTACTGAATCAGTATGGGTGGGAGTCAGTAACAGGAAAGGAGCAGTCACTTCATTGGGTGTTTTTGATAAACCCCCCAATAGCAGCAGAGAGATGGAAGAACAGATTGGACAGCAGATCTTGGAAAGGTGCAAATGTAACAGAGTTGTTGTTATGGATGACTTCAACTTTCCCAATATTGATTGAAACCTCCTTATTCAGATTGTCTGGATTGAGTCGATTTTGTCAGGTGTGCCCAGGAGGGAATCCTGACTCAATATGTAGATAGGCCGACTGGGGAGACCATATTGGATTTAGTGCTAGGCAATGAGCCAGGCCAGGTGTCAGATCTCTCGGTGGGAGTGCATTCAGTGACAGTGACCACAACTGCCTCACCTTTACCACAGCCATGGAGAGGGATAGGAACAGACAGTATGGGAAGGTATACTGAATTGGGGAGGGGAAATTATAATCCTATTAGGCAGGAGCTGTGGAGTACAAATTGGGAATAATTCTTCTATGGGAAAGGCACGACAGAAATGTGGAGGCTGTTTAAGCAGCACCTGTTGCGACTGTTGGATAACTTTGCCCACTGAGACAGGCAAAGAATGGTAAGGTGAGGGAGCCTTGGATGACACGAGCAGAGGAGCTTCTCATCAAATGGAAGAAAGATGCTTACCTAAGGTTGAGAAAGCAAGGATTTGGCAGAGCTTCAGGGGATTACAGAGTAGCTAGGAAAGAACTCAAAAATGGCCTGAGGAGAGCTGGGAAGGGGCACGATAAAGCCTTGGTAGGAAGGATTAGGGAAAACCCAAAGGTGTTCTACCTGTATGTGAGGAATAATACTGTTCAGAGAAAGGGTAAGGCCGATCAGGGATAGTGGAGGGAACTTGTGCCTGGAGTCTGAAGAGTGAGGGGTGGCCCTAAATTAGTTTTTTGCTTCAGTATTTGCTAAAGAGGGGGACCTTGCGATAGTGAGAACACCGTGGACCAGATTAATAGGCTTGAACAGATTGATATTAAGAAAGTGGATGTGTTGGAAATTCTGGGAAGCATCAAGATAGATAAGTCCCCAGGGCCAGACCAGATATATCCAAGGTTACTGCGGGAAGTGAGGAATGAGATTGCTGTACCTCTGGCGAAGATCTTTGCATCCTCACTCTCCATGGAAGTACTACCAGTTGATTGGAGGGAGGCGAATGTTGTTCCTCTGTTCAAGAAAGGGAATAAGGAAATCCCTGGGAATTACAGACCAGTCAGTCTTATGTCTGTGGTAAGCAAGGTACTGGAAAGGATTCGGAAAGATAGGATTTATAACTATTTGGAAAAACATAGTTTGATTAAAGATAGTCAGCATGGCTTTGTGAGAGGCAGGTCATGCCTCACAAGCCTTATTGAGTTCTTTGAGGATGTGAGAAGACAAGTTGATGATGGTTGAGCAGTGGATATGGTGTAAATGGATTTCAGTAAGGCATTTCATAATGTTCCCCACAGTAGGCTCATTCAGAAAGTTAGGCGGTATGGGATACTGGGAAATGTGGCTGTCTGGATACAGAATTGGCTAGCTGAAAGAAGACAGCGAGTGGTAGTGGATGGAAAGTATTCCACCTGGAGGTCGGTGACCAGTGGTGTCTCGCAGGGCTCTGTTCTTAGGTCTCTGCTCTTTAGTAGTTTTTATAAATGACTTGGATTAAGTCGAGGGCTGTTGCAGGTTATAAGACATTGACAAGATGCAGAGCTGGGCTGAGAAGTGGCAGATGGTGTTCAACCTGGATAAATGTGAAGTGATTCATTTTGGAAAGTCGAATTTGAATGCTGAATACAGGGTTAAAGACAGGATTCTTGACAGTGTGGAGGAACAGCGGGATCTTGGGGTCCATGTACATAGATCCCTCAAAGTTGCCACCCAAGTTGTCAGACTGTTAAGGCAGCATATGGTGTTTTGGCTTTCATTAACAGGAGGATTGAGTTGAAGAGCCGTAAGATTTTGCTGCAGCTCTATATAACTCTAGTTAGACCACACTTGGAATACAGAGGAACCTTGATTATGTGACATTCAATTATCCAAAAATCAGATTATTTGGCAAGATCATAAGGTCACCATACTATGTTAATTGGAATTTGATTAACCGAACAAAATATTCCCTACCCGTGTCCTTCAGATAATTGAGGTTCTGCTCTATTGTGTCCAGTTCTAGTCACCTCATTATAGAAAGGATGTAGATGCTTCAGAGAAGGTTTAGAGGAGATTTACTAGGATGCTGCCTGGATTGGACGGCTTGTCTTATGAAGAGAGGTTGAGTGAACTCAGGCTTTTCACACTGGAGAGAAAGAGGAAGAGAGGCGACTTACAAAGGTGTACAAGGTAATGATAGAGTAGATAGCCAGAGACATTTCCCCAGGGCAGAAATGGCTGTCACAATGGGTCATAATTTTAAGGAAGGTATAGGGGAGATGTCAGAGGTAGGTTCTTTACACAGAGAGCGGTGGGTGCGTGAAATGGACTGCCAGCGGTGGTAGTCGAGTCAGAGACATTAGGGACATTTAAACGACTGCTGGACATGCACATGGACAGTAGCTAATTGAGGGGTGTGTAGGTTTGGTTGATCTTAGATTAAGATAAATGCTCGGCACAACATTGTGGGCCAAAGGGCCTGTCCTGTACTGTATTGTACTGTTATATGTAAGATGCAAGACCAAAAGTAGGCCACTCAGCCCATCGAGTCCTGCTCAGTCATTCAATGAGATCATCGCTGATCTGATTGTCTTCAACTTCAATCTCCTGCCTTTTACCCAATCGTTCTTGATTATCTTACTGATTAAGTATATTCAAGTCTGAGATAGATGCATAATGATCCAATATCAACAGACCTAAAGAATTCTACAGATTCACAACCCTGCAATAGAAGAAATTCTTCATCTCTCTTATCACACAAACTGTTAAACAGAGATTATGCCCCCCCCGTCCCAGAATCTCCCACAAGGGGAAACAATCTTCTGCATCTAACCTGTCAAGTCCCTCAAGCATCTTGTGCGGTCCAGTAAGATTATGTCTTATTCTTCAATATTCCAAAGAGTTCAGGCCCAATCTACTCAACCTCCCCACATAAGAAAGTCCCTCTGTACATAATATCAGCCAAGTGAAGCTTAGAACATAGAACATAGAAAACTACAGCGCAGTACAGGTCCTTTGGCCCTCGATGTTGCGCCGATCCAAGCCCACCAAACCTACACTAGCCCACTATCCTCCATATACCTATCCAATGCCCGCTTAAATGCCCATAAAGAGGGAGAGTCCACCACTGCTACTGGCAGGGCATTCCATGAACTCACGACTCGCTGAGTAAAGAACCTACCCTTAACATCTGTCCTATACCTACCACCCCTTAATTTAAAGCTATGCCCCTCGTAATAGCTGACTCCATACGTGGAAAAAGGTTCTCATGGTCAACCCTATCTAAACCCCTAATCATCTTGTACACCTCTATCGAGTCACCCCTAAACCTTCTTTTCTCCAATGAAAACAACCCCAAGTGCCTCAGCCTTTCTTCATACGATCTTCCTACCATACCAGGCAACATCCTGGTAAACCTCCTCTGCACCCATTCCAGTGCCTCCACATCCTTCCCGCTTATGGCGACCAAAACTGCACACAATACTCCATTTGCGGCCGCACCAGAATCTTATACAACTGCAACATGACCTCAGGACTCCGGAACTCAATTCCTCTACCAATAAAAGCCAGTACGCCATATGCCTTCTTCACAGCACTATTTACCTGGGTGGCAACTTTCAGAGATCTGTGTACATGGACACCAAGATCCCTCTGCTCATCCACACTACCAAGTATCCGACCATTAGCCCAGTACCCCGTCTTCTTGTTACTCTTACCAAAGTAAATCACTTCACACTTACCTATATTGAATTCCATTTGCCACCTTTCTGCCCAGCTCTGCAGCTTATCTATATCCCGCTGTAACCTGCCACATCCTTCCTCACTGTCAACTCCACTGACTTTCGTATCATCCGCAAACTTGCTCACCCAACCTTCTAGCCCCTCCTCCTGGTCATTTATAAAAATGACAAACAGCAATGGTCCCAAAACAGATCCTTGCAGAACACCGCTAGTAACTGCACTACAAGATGAACCTTTACCATCAACTACCATGAACCCCACTGGTCCTCACCTACCACCCCACCAACCTCCATGTACAACGTATCATCCGCCATCTTTTCCGCCACCTCCAAACGGACCCCACCACCAGGGATATATTTCCCTCCCCTCCCCTATCAGCATTCCGAAAAGACCACTCCCTCCGTGACTCCCTCGTCAGGTCCACACACCCCACCAACCCAACCTCCACTCCCGGCACCTTCCCCTGCAACCGAAAGAAATGCAAAACTTGCGCCCACACCTCCCCACTTACTTCCCTCCAAGGCCCCAAGGGACACAAATTCACCTGCACCTCCACACACATCATCTATTGCATCCGCTGCACCCGATGTGGCCTCCTCTATATTGGGGAGACAGGCCGCCTACTTGCGGAACGTTTCAGAGAACACCTCTGGGACACCCGCACCAACCAACCCAACCACCCTGTCGCCAACACTTTAACTCCCCCTCCCACTCCACCAAGGACATGCAGGTCCTTGGACTCCTCCATCACCAGACCATGGCAACACGACAGTTGGAGGAAGAGCGCCTCATCTTCCGCCTAGGAACCCTCCAACCACAAGGGATGAACTCAGATTTCTCCAGTTTCCTCATTTTCCCTCCCCCCACCTAGTCTCAGTCAAATCCCTCGAACTCAGCACCGCCTTCCTAACCTGCAATCTTCTTCCTGACCTCTCCGCCCCCACTCCACTCCGGCCTATCACCCTCACCTTGACCTCCCTCCACCTATCGCATTTCCAAAGCCCCTCCCCCAAGTCCCTCCTCCCTACCTTTTATCTTAGCCTGCTGGACACACTTTCCTCATTCCTGAAGAAGGGCTTATGCCCGAGACGTCGATTCTCCTGTTCCTTGGATGCTGCCTGACCTGCTGCGCTTTTCCAGCAACACATTTTCAGCTCTGATCTCCAGCATCTGCAGTCCTCACTTTCTCCATCAACTACTACCCTCTGTCTTCTTCCAGCCAGCCAATCCTAATCCAAACCTCCAACTCACCCTTAATGCCATACCTCCGTATTTTTTGCAATAGCCTACCATGGGGAACCTTATCAAACGCCTTACTAAAATCCATATACACCACATCTACCGCTTTCCACTCGTCCACCTCCTTAGTCACCTTCTCTAAGGATTCAATAAGGTTTGTGAGGCACGACCTGCCCTTCACAAAACCATGCTGACTATCCTTGATCACATTATTCCTATCCAGATGTTCATAAATCCTATCCCTTACAATTCTCTCTAAGACTTTGCCCACAACAGAAGTGAGACTCACCGGCCTGTGGTTACTAGGGTTATCCCTACTCCCCTTCTTGAACAAGGGAACCACATTTGCTAGCCTCCAGTCTTCTGGCACTATTCCTGCTGAAAACGAGGACATAAAAATCAAGGCCAATGGCTCTGCAATCTTCTCCCTTGCTTCCCAGAGAATCCTAGGATAAATGCCATTAGGCCCAGGGGACTTATCTATTTTCACCCTTTCCAGAATTTCCAACACCTCTTCCCTACATACCTCAAAGCCATCCATTCTAATTAATTGTGACTCAGTATTCACATCGGCAACAATGTCCTGTTCCTGAGTGAATATTGACGAAAAATATTCATTCAGTGTCTCCCCAATCTCTTCAGCCTCCACATGCAACTTCCCACTACTATCCTTGACTGGACCTATTCCTACCCTAGTCATTCTTTGGACTGTCTCCAATGCCGGTCTATCATTCCATAGATAACAGACCAAAATCCGGCCACAGTATTCCAGCTGTGGTCTGACTAGTGCCTTGTACAGCTTTAATAAAACCACCCTCCCTTTGTAATAAAGATCAGCATTCCATTTGCCTTCCCTATTACTTGCTAAACACACATGGTGGACTCCAAATTAATCTGCAAACTTGGCTATAGTAAATTCACTTCTTTCATCTAAGTTATTAATATATATTGTGCACGTATGTGACCCCAACACTGACCTTTGTACCTTGGAGTGTCACAGGTTGCCATCCTGAAACCACCCCTCTTATCTAGCCAATCCAATAGGGATGCTAACCTATCCTGCATCCATATTAACATACTACCACCACCACCACCTTCCCAACCACCGTGGACTCTTAATAAACATTGTGGTGTGTAGTAAGTCTTCTAAAAATCCAAGTATATTTCTTCCACTACTTCTCCTTCATGAAGCCATACTGACTCTGCTTGGTAATCTTATGCATTTGTAAATGTTCTGCTATTTCATCCTTTACTATATTTTTCCAATATCTGATGTTCAATATTGGACAGGATTTTGACAGACAGGATTTATGATTACTTGGAAAGCCATAGTTTGATTAGAGATAGTCAGCATGGCTTTGTGAGGGGCAAGTCATGCCTCCCAAACCTTACTGAATTCTTTGAAGATGTGACAAAACATGTGGATGGGGCATACATGGATTTTAGCAGTGTTTGATAAGGTTTCCCATGGTAGGCTCATTCAGAAAGTAAGGAGACATGGGATGCAGGGAAATTTGGCTTTTGGATACAGAATTGGCTGGCCCATGGAAGACAGTGGGTGGTAGTTGATGGAAAGTATTCAGCCTGGAGCTCAGTGACCGTGGTGTTCCACAGAGATCTGTTCTGGGACCACTGCTCTTTATGGTGTTTATAAATGACTTAGATGAGGAGGTGGAAGGGTGGTTAGTAAGCCTGCTGATGACATGAAGGTCGGTGGAGCTGTGGATAGTGTGGAGAGCTGGTGTAGGTTGCAGCGGGACATTGACAGGATGCAGAGCTGGGCTGAGAAGTGGCAGATGGAGTTCAGCCTGGAAAAGTGTGAAGTGATTCATTTTGGAAGGTCGAATTTGAATGCAGACTACAGGGTTAAAGGCAGGATTCCTTGGCAGTGTGGAGGAATGAGGGATCTTGGTGTCCATGTCAATAGATCCTTCAAAGTTATCACCCAAGTTGTTAGGGTTGATAAGAAGGCGAATGGTGTGTTGGCTTTCATTAGCAGGGGGATTGAGTTTAAGAGCTGTGAGGTTATGCTGCAGTTCCATAGAGCTCTGGTTAGACCACACTTGGAATATTGTGTTCAGTTCCGGTTGCCTCATTATAGGAAAGATGCGGAAGCTTTAGAGAGAGTGCAGGGCAGATTTACCAGAATGCTGCCTGGACTGGAGAGAATGTCTATTGAAGGAAAGTTGAGGGAGCTAGGGCTTTTCTCATTGGAGCGAAGAAGGATGACAGGTGACTTGTTAGAGATGTACAAGATGTTGACAGGCATAGCTACAGTGGATAGCCAAGGACTTTTTCCCAGGGCAGGAATGGTTATCACGCAGAAGCATAATTTTAAGGTAAATGGATGAATTCATATGTCAGAGGTAGGTTCTTTACCTGAGTGGTGGGTGCGTGGGACGCACTGTCAGCGGTGATCATAGAGTCAGATACATTAGGGACATTTAAGTGACTCTTTGATAGGTACATGGAAGATAGTACAATGAAAGATATGTATGTTAGTCTGATCTTAGAACATGATAAAAGGCTGGCACAACATCAAGGACCGGAGGGCCTGTACTGTTCTATGTTCTTAAGGTGTAACTGGTCTTTAGTGGCTCATTTTTTGTCTGCTTCCCTTTTAAACATGTTCTATTGACAATCTTGCAATCTAAAGATGTCTGGAAAATGACTACCGGTGCATGTGCTATCTCTGTAGCTACTTCCTTTAAATTCTTAGAGGTTTCATCATTCCATTCGGTCCAGAGGCCATATTGGTCTTTTGTCCTGTCAGTTTTCCCAGTACTTCTTCTCTTGTGAGAGTGGGAATATTAATTTCCTTTTGTCCTTTGAATATTCAGTAATATTGGAATGGTATTTCTGTATTTGACTCTAAAAACTGATGCAAAGTATCAATTTAATTCCTCTGCCTGGTTCCTGATTATTTCCCAGCCTTGTTCTCCAAGTGGCCTATGTACACTTTGGATTCTCTCTTCCTTTTTATTTATATTTAAAAGCAGCTCTTGCTGTCTGCCCTGGCTAATACTTGCAAGTTTACCCTGAAAGTTTATTTTCTCCCTCTATTCTCTTTTGGCCATTTTAAAAACATTTTCCCAATTCTGTGGCTTACCACTAATATTTGCCACATTGAAAAAAAAACAATCTGATGTTATCTTTTGTTTTATTGCTTAACCACGGTTAGCCTACTCTCTTCCTAGAATCCTTCTTCCTCGCTGAAAATGTCTTTGCTATGAACCATGAAACATTTGCTTAAATGTCTGCTATTGTTCCTTGACCATCATTGTTGCTAGAATCCCCTACTGATCCACTCCAGCCAGTTCTGCCCTCACTCCTTTGAAATTACTGTGATTTAAGCTTAGCAGTTGTTTCTAAGCTAAGCTCCTCTCTCACAAATTGAAAATAAAATTTTACAGTATTATAGTCATTGTTTGAGGGGATCTTTTATTCTGATTCTTATTAAACCTGCTTCAATACAGGGTGACCAGATCCATCATAGGTAAAAACAATGACTGCAGATGCTGGAAACCAGAGTCTAGATGAGAGTGGTGCTGGAAAAGCACAGCAGTTCAGGCAGCATCCGAGGAGCAGGAAAATTGATGTTTCAGGCAAAAGCCCTTCATTAGGAATACAGGCAGAGTGCCTGAAGGGTGTAGAGATAAATGAGAGGAGGGTGGGGGTGGGGAGAAAGTAGCATAGAGTTTGCAGTGGGAGAGGGACTCCCTGAGATTCTTGTAGAGAGAGGAGGAAAACTTCTTCAAGGCAGGCATCCTTGCAAGATCCAAAATAGCCTGATCCCTGTAGGATCCAAAGCATACTGTTTGAGGAAACTTACCAAGTACACTTTTAAAGGATTCTTCCTCATGGTGTCCTCTGGCATTCCCAATCTATGTGAAGCTTAAAGTTACCTCAATCCCTGGTTAGATCCACAATTGATTTCAACGTATCCATGCTAAATGTACAACCTTTGTTTCATCCCCCGACTTATTCTCTGTTCCACATATAGATATAGTTAGGGGGATTAAAGACTACTCCTACCAATAACTTCTTTCCCTTTTTATTTCTTACATCCACTCATATGAATTCTATATAGTCATAGAGATGTACAGCATGGAAACAGACCCTTCGGTCCAACCCATCTATGCCGACCAGATATCTCAACCCAATCTAATCCCACCTGCCAGCACCCGGTCCATATCCCTCCAAACCCTGCCAGCACCCGGCCCATATCCCTCCAAACCATATCCCTCCCAGGGGTGGTACCAGGGGACTGGAGAGTGGCGAATGTTGTGCCCCTGTTCAAAAAAGGGAATAGGGATAACCCCGGGAATTACAGGCCAGTTAGTCTTACTTCAGTGGTAGGCAAAGTAATGGAAAGGGTACTGAGGGATAGGATTTATGAGTATCTGGAAAGACACTGCTTGATTAGGGACAGCCAGCACGGATTTGTGAAGGGTAGGTCTTGCCTTACAAGTCTTATTGAATTCTTTGAGGAGGTGACCAAGCATGTGGATGAGGGTAGAGCAGTGGATGTAGTATACATGGAGTTTAGTAAGGCATTTGATTAGGTTCCCCATGGTAGGCTTATGCGGAAAGTCAGGAGGCATGGGATAGAGGGACATTTGGCCAGTTGGATAGAGAACTGGCTAACCGGTCGAAGTCAGAGAGTGGTGGTAGATGGTAAATATTCAGCCTGGAGCCCAGTTACAAGTGGAGTTCCGCAGGGATCAGTTCTGGGTCCTCTGCTGTTTGTAATTTTTATTAATGACTTGAAAGAGGGAGTCGAAGGATGGGTCAGTAAATTTGCAGATGATATGAAGATTGGTGGAGTTGTGGATAGTGAGGAGGGCTGTTGTCGGCTGCAAAGGGACTTAGATATGATGCAGAGCTGGGCTGAGGAGTGGCAGATGGAGATCAACCCTGTCAAGTGTGAGGTTGTCCATTTTGGAAGGACAAATAAGAATGCAGAATACAGGGTTAACGGTAGGGTTCTTAGTAAGGTGGAGGAGCAGAGGGATCTTGGGGTCTATGTTCATAGATCTTTGAAAGTTGCCACTCAGGTGGATAGAGCTTGTAAGAAGGCCTATGGTGTATTAGTGTTCATTAGCAGAGGAATTGAATTCAAGAGTCGTGAAGTGATGTTACAGCTGTACAGGACTTTGGTTAGGCCACATTTGGAGTACTGTGTGCAGTTCTGGTCACCTCACTTTAGGAAAGATGTGGAAGCTTTGGAGAGGGTGCAGAGAAGATTTACCAGGATGTTGCCTGGAATGGAGAATAGGTCGTACGAGGATAGGTTGAGCGTGCTAGGCCTTTTCTCATTGGAACGGAGAAGGATGAGGGGTGACTTGATCGAGGTGTATAAGATGATCAGGGGAATAGATAGAGTAGACAATCAGAAACTTTTTCCCCGGGTACAACAGAGTGTTACAAGGGGACATAAATTTAAGGTGAAGGGTGGAAGGTATAGGAGAGATGTCAGGGGTAAGTTCTTTACCCACAGAGTGGTGAGGGCATGGAATGCGCTGCCTGTGGGAGTGGTAGAGTCAGAATCTTTGGTGACCTTTAAGCGGCAATTGGATAGGTACATGGATGGTTGCTTAAGCTAGGACAAATGTTCGGCACAACATCGTGGGCCGAAGGACCTGTTCTGTGCTGTATTGTTCTATGTCTATGTCTATGTCTGTCTATTCATATACCCATCCAAATGCCTCTTAAATGTTGCAATTGTACCAGCCTCCACCAGTTCCTTTGGCAGCTCATTCCATACACGTACCACTCTCTGTGTGAAAAGTTGCCCTTAGGCCTTGTTTATATCTTTCCCCTCTCACCCTAAACCTATGCCCTCTAGTTCTGGACTCCCCCACCCCAGGGAAAATACTTTGCCTATTTACCCTATCCATGCCCCTCATAATTTTGTAAACCTCTATAAGGTCACCCTTCAGCCTCCGATGCTCCAGGGAAAACAGCCCCAGCCTGTTCAGCCCCTCCCTATAGCTCAAGTCCTCCAACCCTGGCAACATCCTTGTAAATCTTTTCTGAACCCTTTCAAGTTTCACAACATCTTTCTGATAGGAAGGAGACCAGAATTGCACGCAATATTCCAACAGTGGCCTAACCAATGTCCTGTACAGCTCCAATATGACCTCTCAACTCTTGTACTCAATACTCTGACCAATAAAATAAAGCCTACTAAACGCCTTCTTTACTATCCTATCTACCTGCGACTCCACTTTCGAGGAGCTATGAACCTGAAAGATCATTTCTTGCTCTCATATGTATTGGATTGGGGGAAGTGTATGGAGGTGGATAGAAAACTGGTTGGCAGAGGGGAAACATTTTGTCATTTATCTCAAGAGGGTTGGAATATAAAAGTACCGTTGTGTTACTGAGACTTTATAAAGCTCTGGTTAGGCCCCATTTGGAGTACTGTGTCCAGTTTTGGTCCCCACACCTCAGGAAGGACATATTGGCACTGGAGCGTGTCCAGCGGAGATTCACACGGATGATCCCTGGAATGGTAGGTCTAACATATGAGGAACGGCTGAGGATACTGGGATTGTATTCATTGGAATTTAGAAGATTAAGGGGAGATCTAATAGAAACTTACAAGATAATACATGGCTTGGAGAGGGTGGCCGCTAGGAAATTGTTTCCGTTAGGCAAGGAGACTAGGACCCGTGGACACAGCCTTAGAATTAGAGGGGGTAAATTCAGAACAGAAATGCGGAGACATTTCTTCAGCCAGAGTGGTGGGCCTGTGGAATTCATTGCTGCCAAGTGCAGTGGAGGCCGGAACTTTAAATGTGTTCAAGGCAGAGACTGATAAATTCTTGATGTCACAAGGAATTAAGGGCTACGGGGAGAATGCAGGTAAGTGGAGTTGAAATGCCCATCAGCCACGATTGAATGGCGGAGTGGACTCGATGGGCCGAATGGACTTACTTCCGCTCCAATGTCTTATGGTCTTATGGTCTAAAGCATAGGAATTAATGGGTCCTTTTCAAATTGGCAGACAGTAACTAATGGGGTACCATTAGGATTAGCACTGGGACCCCATCTATTCATAATACCTATTAATGATTTGGATGTGGGAACAAAATGTAACATCTCAAAGTTTGCAAATAATACCAAGTTGGGTGGGAGGGTGAACTGTAGTGAGGATGCAGAGATCCTTCACCATGATCTGGCCAGATTGGGTGAGTGGGCAAATCAATGGCAGTTGCAATATAATTTGGATAAATGTGAGGTTATTCACTTTGGAAGCAAAAACAAGACGGCAGATTACTACCTGAATGGCTGCAAATTGGGAGGAGTGTGCAGTGGGACCTGGGTGCCCTTGTGCACCAGTCGCTGAAGACCAGCATGCAGGTTCAGCAGGCTGCAAAGGCAAATGGTATGTTGACCTTCATTACGAGGGGTTGTGAGTACAGGAGCAGGAATGTGGCAGATATACAGGGCCTTGGTGAGGCCATACAAAGAATATTGTGTGCAGTTTTGGTCTCCTTTTCTGTGGAAGGATGCTCTTGCTCTCAAGGGAGTGTAACAAAGGTTTAAAAGGCTGATTCTGGGGACGGCAGAACTAACTTATGACAAGAGATGGACAAGATTAGGATTGTTTTTATTGGAGTTCAGACGAATGGGGTTGGGGGGGGGGATCTCATAGACACTTATAAAACTCTAACAGGACTAGACAGAACAGATGCAGGGAGGACTTTCCCAATGGTAGGTGTGTCCAGAAATAGGGGTCACAGTCTAAGGATTTGCGGTGGACCATTTAGGATGGAGATGAGGAGACATTTCTTCACCCAGAGAGTGGTGAGCCTGTGGAATTCATTATCACAGGAAATAGTTGAATGGATTCAAGACATGGCTAGAAATAGCACTTGGGATCAAAGGTTATGGGGAGAAAGCATGATTAAGTTATTGAGTTGGACAATCAGACATGATCATTATGAATGGCAGAGCAGCTCGAAGGGCTGAATGGTCTCCTATGTTTATTCCATCCCACAGCAACAATGCTATCTTTTCCTTCTGGCCTGACCTTTCAAAAAGGTCACATACACCTAAATATATAGTTCCCAGCTTCAATTTCCTTCTAATCATGTTTCTGCAATGGTCATATCCATCAACATTTTTGTGTTGTTAGTTCACCTATTTTGCTCTGAATACTACAATCATCCAACAGCCATTAATTTTATGTTCGTGCCTTCCCCCCTTCCCCCGATTTTGACCCTATGCTCTGTTTCTTCCTATCTCACTCTGGGTATTGTTATCCAAATACCTGCCTGTAATTCTACCAGTCCTCTTGCTTAGTAATTGAATTGAATGGTTTAAGGTCACTTTTACAATGAATAATACAGTAAAATAGTGAAAAACTTCAACTGTCTCCACAGTTCAGTGCCATTTTGAATACTTTAAGAATAAAAAGATATAACTTAAAGGAGAGCCTTTGTTCTGCTGCTTCTACCATGAGTTTTGAACTGGTTCACCAGTGACGCCTGCGCCACCATCTCCCACTGCCCCGCTACTGTCTGCAGCAGATCCACCAATGTAGGAGTCATCATTCTAACGATGCCATCTGTTAATTGCTGAGCCCACCTCACTGTCGCTGAGTCCCACGCTGACCTTACACTCATCCCAAATTCAGGAGTTCCTGGTTCTGCTCTGACGCTGCCTCGGCAATAACCAGAAATCCCTGCTCTGAGTCTACCATGACAAACAACCAGGTTTCCCTGGCTTAGCTGCCATGTCGATGACACTAAGAATTCCCACTTTGTGCCTACTGCAACCCAGGAGTCCCTGGCTCCCGCTGCCCAACCAGACTAGGACACCACCTTGCCAAGATTTCTGCTCCGGCCACCCTCCTCCAAGATGTAACCTTGCTGCTGCAACCAATCACTGGAGAAACTTTGCCACCACTGCCACCTCCAACCATCAGGAGGCTGCAGCCATTCTGCGCCCAACCCACTCTTGCTGCTGTGCCAATGACAATTAACCTGCCACGAAAGGTGTAAGAGAAACGAATGACAAAAGGAAAGAAAACAAAAGTAGTGAAAAGAAGATGGGAGCGAAGCCCTGGACTCAAGAGACTGTATGCAGCCCAAACTCTGCCATCTTGATTCAAGCTTACATTTCCCCTCTCCCATTCTAATAACCCAATTAGATTCTAGCCCTCTCTTCAGCCGTTTTTTGAGTGGCAAGTGGCAAGTAACATTTTTGCACCAAACAAGTGCTAGTTAATGACCATCGCTAGTAATCATTGCTCCTGGACACTCAATGACATTTCCCTTGCTGAATGCTCCACTATCAATGTCCTGGGGATTATCATGACCAGAACCCAGAACTGAACTAGCCATATTAATACTTTTGGTACAAGAGCAGGTCAGAGGCGAGGAATTCTGCAGCAATTAATTCACTTCCTAACTCCCAAAAGCCTGCAATCAAAACACAGATCAGGAGTGAGGTAGAATACAATGGCCTGGACAACTATAGCTTCAATGACACTATAGAGGCTTGACGCTATCCAGGACAAACCTTCCCACCTACCACTGACACCTTCACTCCCTCTGATGATCTCCAGTTTGGGGGTGGGGGGTGGGGAGAATTGCCTTTTCTACTCACTAGAGTTCAGAATAAGAGAGGATCTCATTGAAACACATAGGATTTCTGATGAAGAGCTTATGCTCAAAACATTGATTCTCCTGCTCCTTAGATGCTGCCTAACTGGGTGTCCTTTTCCAGCACCACACTCTTCGACTTCTTAAGGGACTTGATAGGATAAAAGTTGAGAGGGTGTATCCCCTCATGGAACAGTCTAGGACCAGAAGGCATTGTCCCAGAATGAAAAGGCACCAATTTAATACTAAAATCAGGAGGAACCTTTTCTCAGAAGGTTGAGTTTCTTTGGAACACCTTGCCACAGAGCTGTGAAAGCAGAGTCCTTGTGCATATTTAAAAGTAAGATTCCTGATCAGCACATCAAGAATTACAGGGAAAGGACAGGAAAGTAGGTTGGAGAAATATTGGATCTACCATGACCTACTGAATGGCTCGAAGGGCCAAACCCCAGTTCCTATTTCTTATGGGATTATCACTGACTGTCAGTAACAGTGTATATCATGTCGATAAAGCACTACAGAAAAGCACATGGGTTTGGAAAGTTCTGCAGCAGGAGCCTATTACCCCGACCTGATGTAGGGCTTATGCTCGAAACGTCGATTCTCCTGCTCCTTGGATGCTGCCTGACCTGCTATGCTTTCCCAACACCACATTCTCGACTCTGATCGCCAACATCTGCAGTCCTCACTTTCTCCATTACTGCTGCCACCCCCGGCAGGTTTCCATCTCAGCCCCACACCATCATGATTCGGAAATACAAGAACATAGGAACAAGAATAGGCCATTCAGCCCCTTGAGCCTGTTCGACCAAGGAGATCATGGCTGATCTGTGGTCTAACTCCACAGACCTACCTTTGGGCCATATCCCTTAATACCTTTGCTTAACAAAAATGCATCTATCTCAGATTTAAAATTAACAACTGATCCAGCATCCACTGCTGTTGTGGAAAAGAGTTCCAAACCTTTACCACCCTGCGTGTTGAAGTGCTTCCTAACATCCTCCTGAATTGTCACCCTAATTTTCAAGCTATATCCACTAGTTCTAGAATCCCCAGCCAGTGGAAATAGTTCATTTTTATCCACCCGGTTTTTTCTTTTTAATATCTTGAAGACTTCTATCAGATCACACTGAACTGTTGAAATTCTAGAGAAAACAAATCTAATTTGTATAATCTCTCCTCATAACTTAACCTCTGAAGTCCAGCCATTATTATTATTAACCTATGTTGTACTCCCTCCAAGGTCAATCTATCCTTCCTGAGGTATTGAGCTCAAATGATGTCCTTCAAGGAAGGAAATCTGCCATTTGCACAGATTTGGTCTGGCCCACATGTGATGATTAGACCCACTGCGACGTGGTTGGCTTTGAAATGCCCTCTGAAATAGCCGAGCAAGCCAGCCATTCACTTGCATCAATTACTGCAAAGTCTCAACCAAGGAATGGGACTGGACAGACCATCTGGCATTGACCTAGGCACCGGAAAAGACAACGGCAAAATCAGTCCTGTCAACCCTACAAAGTCCTCCTCACTAACATCTTGGGGCTAATGCCAAAACTGGGAGTCAAGCAACAGCCTGACATAGTCATAATTCATGGAATCATACCTTACAGATAAGGTAGTTGACACCACCATCACCATCCCTGGATATGTCCTGTCCCGCTGGAAGGACTGACCCGTAGAGATCAATTTAGCTGTTTCATCAATGACCTTCCGTCATCATAAGGTCAGAAGTAGGGATGCTCACTGATGATTGCACAATGCTCAGCACCATTCACACCTCCTCAGATGTTGAAGTAGTCTATGTTTAAATGCAACAAGATCTGAATACTCAGACTTGGGCTGACTACTGGCAAGAGACGTTTACGTCATGAAAATGCTAGGCTATGACCATCTCCAATATGAGGCAATCTAACCACTGCCCCTTTTTGCTCAACGGTGTTTGTTACCATCACGGAATCCCCGATTATCAACATCCTGGGAGCTACCATTGACCAGAAACTCAACTTGACTCACCACATAAACAGTGGCTACAAGAAGAGGTCAGAAGCTAGGACTAATGTGGCCAGTAACTCACCTAGTGACTCCCAAAACCTATCCACCACCTTCAAGCACAAGTAAGGAGTATGATGGAATACTTCCTATTTGCTTGGATGGGTGCAGCTTGACATCATCCAGGACAAAGCAGCCTGCTTGATTGCCATCACAACCCCAAACATTCAGTTGCTCCTTTGATGTTCAGTAGCAGCAATGTGTACCATCTACAGATGCACTACAGAAATTCAAAGACTCTGAGACAGCACCTTCCAGGCTCACATCCACTTCTCCCTAGAAGGGCAAGGGCAGCAGATACAAAGAAACACCATCTCCTGCAAACCATTCACCATCCTGACTTGGAAATATATCATTCCTTCACTGTCACTGGGTCAAAATCCTGGAATTTTTCTCCCTAAGGGCATAGTGGGTCAACCTGCAGGATATGGACTATAGTGTTTCAAGAAGGCAGCTCACGGCCACCTTCTCAAGGGGACAACTAGGGACAGAAAATAAATGCTGTCCAACTAGCAATGCCCATATCCCACAAGTGAGTAAAAGAGGTCTGTTCACAGTATTCTAAATGGGGTCTAGCAAGGATTTTGTAGAATTGCAGCATAACCTCTGCATCCCTATACTCCAGCCTGAGATATAGGAGCCAGAATTCTGTAAGTTTTGATTATTTTCTGCACCTGTTTGCAACATTTTAAAGATCTATATACCTGAACTCGCAAATATCTTTGGAGATCTACTGTATTTAACTTCATGGCATCTAGAAACTACTCTGATCTAACCTCACTGTTTTTCCACAGAGACTGGGTGAAGACCCTGCAACTCCCTTCCTTAACAGTGCTGTGACTGTCCTATACCATACAAATGGGAACACCACTTTCTACAGTACAATTTGGGATGGCTAATAAACAGCGGCCCAGCCAGCGCTGCTTACAATCTTTGAGCAAATAAACTGTTTTTTGAGAGTTCTTGTCATATGTATGAGCAAATTGTCTTGCTCCACAGGTGACAATTACTCCAAAGTACGTTCAACATGGCATTCTCTTCTGGCAAGATGGTAGCAGAGTAGCACACTCACCTGGAACTCCTCTGCTCCACCTGTTTTGTTCCTTTCTTATTCTTTCATTTTAGCAGCCCAGTACATGGGGTAGCAAGTGGAGATCCATGAGCTGAAAAGTGAGTTCTGGACCAACGGAACTTACCTTCGTGAAGCGGACTGAGGGCTTGGAGTACAGTAGAACTGTTGTTGGACAGGGGCCTGGCATAGACAGTCAGACCATGTACTTGCTGAGCTACTGCAATAATTAACTTCCTTATCCATCTGATAAAAGTTCCTTCAACCAGGAGAGTGCCTCTGTGGGGATGGGAGCATACCCAAGTAACACAATGGGGCAAGGTAATCACATGCATTGTTATTTATATGTACAATAAGATAAAACAATGAAACCACAAAAAGAGCTATAAAGAAAAGTAAGATAGAGTATGAGAAAAAACTAGCACAGAATATAAAGACAGAGAGCAAAAGTTTCTATAAATATATGAAACAAAGAAGAGTGGCTAATGTAACTAGCTGTCCCTTTAGAGGACGAGAAGGGGCAGCTAGTTATGGGATATGATGAAACGGCTGAGGCATTGAACAGGTACTTTGCATCAGTCTTCACTGTGGAGGATACTAACAATTGTGCCAGTAAGTGACAAAGAGTCAAAGGTAAGGTGAGGACCTGGAAACAATTATGGAAGAGCAAGTATTTGGTAAGCTAGTTGAGCTAAGGATAGGTAAGTCTCCTGGCCCTGATGGAAAGCACATCAGGATACTAAAAGTGATGGCGGGAGAAATAGCAAGTGCACTGGTGGTAATTTTCCAAAATTCGCTAGACTCTGGGGCAGTCCCAGCTGATTGGAAAACAGCAAATGTGACACGATTGTTTAAAAAGGGAAGTAGACAAAAGATGGGGAATTATAGACCAGTGATCCTAACCTCTGTAGTGGGGAAGATGCTTGAGTCTATTATCAATGAAGAGGTAACAGGGCATCTAAAGAAATTGTCCCATTGGGCAGCTGCAGCATGGGTTTATGAAGGGCAGGTCATGCTTCACAAATCTTTTGGAATTTTATGAAGACATTTCAAGCAAGGTGGACAACAGGGACCCAGTGGATGTGGTGTATCTAGATTTCCAAAAGGCCTTTGACAAGGTGCCACACTTGAGGCTGCTGCATAAGATAAGGATGTATGGTATTAAGGGTAGTGTATTACCGTGGATAGATGATTGGTTGACTGACAGGAAGCACCAAGGATATATTTCCCTCCCCTCCCCTATCAGCTTTCCGTAGAGACCACTCCCTCCGCGACTCCCTTGTCAGATCCACACCCCCCACCGACCCAACCACCACTCCCGGCACCTTCCCTTGCAACCGCAGGAGGTGCAACACTTGCGCCCACACCTCCCCCCTCACTTCTCTCCAAGGCCCCAAGGGAAACTTCCATATCCGCCACAGATTCACCTGCACCTCCACCCACATCATCTACTGCATCCGCTGCAGCCGGTGTGGCCTCCTCTATATTGGGGAGACAGGCCGCCTACTTGCGGAGCGATTCAGAGAGCACCTCTGGGCCACCCGGACGAACCAACCCAACCAACCTGTGGCACAGCATTTCAACTCCCCCTCCCACTCCACCGAGGATATGCAGGTCATTGGACTCATCCACCGCCAAACCACAACAACCCGACGGTCGGAGGAGGAGCGTCTTATCTTCCGACTGGGAACCCTCCAACCGCAGGGGATGAACTTGGACTTCACCAGTTTCTTCATCCCCCCTCCCCCCACCTTGTCTCAGCCGGATCCTTCCAGCCCGGCACCGCCTTCCTGACCTGCAGTCTTCTTCTTGACCTCTCCGCCTCCACCCTACTCCGACCTATCACCCTCACCTTGACCTCTTTCCACCTATCACATTTCCAACTCCCCTCCTCCAAGTCCCTCCTCCCTACCTTTTATCTTCTCCTGCTGAACACTCTCTGCTCATTCCTGAAGAAGGGCCTGTGCCCGAAACGTCGAATCTCCTGTTCCCTGGATGCTGCCTGACCTGCTGTGCTGTTCCAGCAATAAAGTTTCAACTTTGATCTCCAGCATCTGCAGACCTCACTTTCTCCTGACTGACAGGAAGCAAAGAGTGGGGATAAATGAATGCTACTCTGGCTGGCAATCAGTGACTAGTGGTGTGCCTCAGGAGTCAGTGTTGGGACTGCAATTATTTACAATTTATATCGATGATTTGGATTTGGGGACCATGTGTACGGTGTCAAAATTTGCCAATGCCACGAAGACGAATGGCAGTGCAAAGTGTGCAGAGGATTGTGAAACTTTGCAGAAGAACATAGATACATTGAGTGAGTGGGCAAAGGTCTGGCAGATGGAATACAATGTTAGTAAATGTGAAGTCATACATTTTGGTAGGAGTAACAGCAAAATAGATTATTACTTGAATGGTAAAAAGTTGCAGCATGCTGATTTTCAGAGGGACCTGGGTGTCCTTGTGCATGAATTGCAGAAGGTTGGTTTGCAGGTACAACAGGTAATTAGGAAAGCAAATGGAATTTTGTTCTTCATTGCTAAAGGGGTTAAGCAGAGAGGTTATGTTACAGCTGTACAAGGTGCTGGTGAGGCCACACTTGGAGTACTGCATGTAGATTTGGTTTCCTTACTTAAGAAAGATTGTACTGGCACTTGAGGGAGTGCAGAAGAGGTTCAGGAAAACAACACACATGGACCAAATATTGAACGACAGAAGCAATCGTCCCAACACCCACAAACGAAGCTGCATCAGAACATTATTTCAATGAGCCAACACACTGCAGCACAGAGGAACTACGCAGAGCAGAGAAAAATCACCTATACCATGTATTCAAAAAGAACACAATGAACACAGTCCGCCGATTTCTCAGCAACAAACCCAAACAAGACGACAAAACAAGTCCAGAAACCCTAGCCACTCTCCCCTACATCAAAGACATCTCAGAAATGACTGCCAGACTACTCAGACCCCTTGGCATCATGGTAGCCCACAATCCCACCAACACACTAACACAGCAGCTAATGAACTAGAAAGACCCTACACAGACAACAAGCAAAACTAATGTCATTTACAAAATACCATGCAAGGACTGTAATGAACACTACATTGGACAAATAGGCAGAAAACTAGCCACCAGGATACACGAACACCAACCAGCCACAAAAAGACATGACCCTCTCTCACTAGTATCCTCACATTCGGATGAGGAAGGACACCACTTCGACTGGGACAACACATCCATCCTAGGTCAAGCCAAACAAAGACACGCACGATAATTCCTAGAAGCACGGCATTCCAACTGGAACTCTATCAACAAAAACATCGAGTTAGACTCATCTACCACTCCCTGAGAAAAGGCACAGGAAGTGACTTCACCACAGGAAATAACATTACCAACCCAAAAAAACCCAAACACATAAATAGAAAGCAGGAATTATCCATAGTGCTTCGCCTGATTGATGTTAAACAGTTGTGAAACCATTTAAATCCATTTGCAGCGCAGTCTTGATTGTCTAAGTGAGACAAGCGGGGAATTCGGGTGGCCAGAAACAAGCAGGAATCCATGAGTGCAGGTTGCCAGTGTCTCTTGATTGTCTGGCAATTCATGTCATAGTGCCAGTTAGCCAACAGCTGTTT
The DNA here is from genome assembly GCF_037043375.1 of Chiloscyllium plagiosum. Lineage (NCBI taxonomy): Eukaryota > Metazoa > Chordata > Chondrichthyes > Orectolobiformes > Hemiscylliidae > Chiloscyllium > Chiloscyllium plagiosum. The sequence goes on along the minus strand of NW_028270153.1, from coordinate 743,496 downwards.
GAGTGCCAGTTATCGAACATCTCTCGGTTATCCAGCAATGCATGCCATAATGTCGTTTAACTGATCACTGAATGCTGGGTTACCTGATGCCGTTTTTGCAGGGCCTTGGGATCATGTTTGGATGGTCATGTTCGGATTGTTGAGATTCTACTGTAAATCCTTTTTGAGTGAACGAGGATGATGAGAGGAAAGCATACAGCCAAGCTCCAACACACGGGACACTCACCGAAGGCGGATGCAGCTGCAGCTGCCTTGGCAGCTGAGGAAGAGGTACCTGCACAGTTGGAGAACGCCGCTGAAGAACTTGTGGTGATCCTAGGGATGATCAAGGAATTGAGGGAAGATAGTCATACTCGACTGGAGCCAATTTTAGTCATGCTAAAAAATCATGAGGAGGAGTTGGAAGGTCTCGGGAAGCGAGTTGAAGAGGTAAAGCGGCGGAGGTCAAGTCCTTGACGGGGCGGATCCAGGCCCTTAACGATCTGGAAAATCGAGGTAGGAGGAAAAATTTCCAGGTTGTGGGGCTGCCTGAGGGAGTGGAAGGTGGGCAACTCGCAAGCTGTTTTGAAGACTGGCTGCTGCAGTTTCTTGGCTGGGATGCTGAGGTAGACCCGATGAAGGTTTACAGAGATCGCCGGATTGCTGTGCACAGATCCGGTCTGGATCGGTGTCCCTGCCCAGTCCTGGTACAATTTCAAAGCTACAGGGACAAGCAGAGTGTCCTGGAATCTTCTAGAAAGATGGGGGAAGATCCACAGGCCCTGACTTATCAGAGAACTAAGATCATGTTTTTCCAGGACTCTTCTGCAGCCATGATCCATAAAAGGAAATCATTTGATGTGGTCAAGAGAATATTAAAGAATCTTGGTATTTAATACTCAATGAGATACCCACTGGTGCATCGTATTACTCACGAGATGATGTTGTCGTCATTTGACTCCTCAGAACAAGTGAAAAATTTCTTGGACACTTTAAAATAATTCAGATGGATTTATAGACATGGACAATAATGTTTGTTTTTTTTTCTCTTGCTATGTTTCGTATAATGTTTCCCTTTTAAAGAAGCTGCTGTTGGTGTGTTTCTTTTACTCCGATTAGGATTGGTGTTGGTATATAGTTGGGGATGGGCAGAGTGTTCATTATTTTGTCTGTTTCCTTCTATTGCTTGGCTCGGGGTATACCATGAGCTGGATGGGGGAATGGAGATGCGTGTGGGAGGTGTAAGCACCCTCTATGGGCAGGGGGTAGAGCCTCCCATTAAGTGCCTTTACAAGTTAATTTAGTGTTTTGTTTTTTTGTAAATAGACAGCACGAGTCTTCTTTTGTATATGCTCAGCGTGCTTTATGTCGAATTCTTCCTCTCAGCAGGTCAAAGGTGGTTATAAAGGATCATGGCTAACAGTGTTCTTAAACAGTGCACCTGGAATCCATTCGCCAGTCAAAAGGAAAAAGGTGTTGTTAAGCCTCAAAAAGGAGAGGGTGGATGTTACCCTATTGTAGGAGTCTCACCTTAATGACAAGGAACACGAAGTTACAGCAGGGCAGATTTGGTTGGGTGTTTTTCTTGTCCTTTAAAACAAAGAGGTGGTGTGGCCATACTCATCTGGTAGAATCTTCCATTTAATTTAGTAGATTGTGTTCAAGATGAATATGGAGGAGAAAGTGAGGACTACAGATGCTGGAGATCAGAGCTGAAAATGTGTTGCTGGAAAAGGGCAGGTCAGGCAGCATCCAAGGAACAGGAGAAGAAGGGCTTATGCCCAAAACGTTGATTCTCCTGTTCCTTGGATACTGCCTGACCTGCTGCGCTTTTCCAGCAACACATTTTCAACTTCAAGATGAATATGGCTGGTTTGTTATCCTTAAGGCCCTAATACATGGCGAGGAATATGGTATTTTGAATGTCTATTGTCTTCCAGCCCAACTCCTTAAATTTTTGACTGATGCACTATATGTCGCGGCACATTATTATCAGAGGTGGAGAGGGGAGCTTTAATAGCTTATGGATCCTCTGCTGGATGGAATGCCCAAAGGCACCCCCAAGCTTTCTTCACAATCTACACTGTTGGGTGATCGACCTGTGGAACTGGGGTTGGTAGGTGTTTGGAGATGTCTCCACCCTACAGGCAGGGACTTCACATTCTTTTCAAATCCTCCTAAGTGCCATACAAGGATTGATTTTTTTTCCTAACTCTCTTGGCTTTTCTTGATTTGGTGGTATCTTGTTCAATTGGGAATATTACCATCTCTGATCATGCAGTTGTATATTTAATGGTCGAGATTAAAAGTAATGCAATGAGCTCATGGTACAGGTGAATGGATCCCTTCATCTTCAAGGAAAGCAAGCTCATAGATTACTGGGGAATTTGCAGCCTTTTCTGGTCTTCAACTCGGATACAGCTAATAATCTGTCCATTCTTTGGGAGACTGCTAAGTCCTATGCTAGAGGGATAATTATCTCATACTCAGCCCATCAGAAGCAATTGAAGGGAGAGCAGCAATGTCTGCTCGAAGCACAATTGAAGACAGCTGAGACAGTGTATTACAGTAGACTGTCAGTGACTAGGCTGCAGGGGATTACAGCCCTTCTGTCTGCCTTAAACTCTGTGCTTACATATACAGCTAGGAAGGAACTTTCCTTTGCAAAGGAAAGGTTATTTTAGCATGGTAATAGGCTGGGTAAATATTTGGCATATCCAGTTATGAAGAATAATGCCTCCCAATCTATTGCTTCTATTAGGGAAGGGAATGGGATTCTTGTAATGCTAAAAAGATCAATGTGGAGATTCGGAGGTTCTATTCTGAACTGTTTCAGTCTGACAATCAGGAGGATAGATGGGATAAAATGGAGTCTTTTTTTTTAGGAATTTGGATCTTCCTGGGATGTCTGCTGAGCAGACATCTCTCCTTAGTGTTCATTAACAGCACAAGAGATAAAGGAGGTGGTGAGGCAACTTCAAAGTGGGAAGGTGCCTGGTCCTGATGGTCTTTCCAGTGAGTTTTTATAAAGAATTTGTAAACATACTGTCTGGACCAATGATAGACTTGTATAACTATTTATATTGTTGAGATTGCCATCCTTGAGAGAGGCGGATATCTCTTATCCTCAAGAAAGGCAAGGTCCTGGAGGACTGTGCTTCTTACGGACCCATATCACTTTTAAACTCTGGTTTTAAAATTTTGTCTAAGGCTTTGGCACTGAGGTTGGAAGGGGTGTTACCCACTATTATTAAAGAAGATCTAATGGGTTGCAGATTCTCTAATAGTGTTAAGAGGTTGCTTAACAAGTGCGCCAGCAGCAATCGGTTCAAGGGTTGGTGGTCTCTTTGGATGCGGATAAGGCATTTGATGGGGTGGAATGACAGTTTTTTTTTTATATCCTGGAGTGGTTTGGCCTGGGTGAAGGTGATGGGTAAGGGTCCTTTACAGTGATCTTCTGGTAATGGATCTCACCAATGGTATAAGGTCTGATAATTTTAACATTGGTAGGGGCAGTCAGTCAGGCTGTCCCCTTTCACCATTGCTTTTCACATTGGTGATTGAGCTGTAAGCAGAGGCCATTCGTGTGGACCATAATATAGCTGTCCCAAAGGTGGGATTGAAGGTGCATAAGATTACACCGTATGCAGATTATGTTCTTATTTTCTTTCATACCCAGCAGTCTCAGTGCCTTGTATGATACGGTGTAATAATTCATTTGGTTCTTTCTCAGGTTACAAGATTAATTTTTCAAAATCGGAGGCCTATGGGAGGTGGTCTTGGGGGAATACCTGATGTGGAAGGTAGGTTCCCCTTTAAGCGAACACAGGGAGGTTTCTTTACTTGGGCCTCTGTTACCCTTAGCTTTGATTAGTTGTTCTAGGCTAATTTGTTCATTTGTTTAACAAGGTTAAACAAGACCTTCAAAGATGAGGGGCTCTTCCAATATCATGGTTGGGTCGAGTCACTCTTATCAAAATAAATGTTCTTCCTCACTTATTGTACCCTTTGCAGATGCTCCCTTTGCTCTTTCCTTGGCAAATATTTCAGAAATTGAATGGCCGGTTTAGTTCTTTTATTTGGCGCTATAAAGTGCGCAACATTGCAACTGCCCCAGGGATTGGGGGAGTGGACCTCCTGGACATTAGAAGATATCAACTGAGCTCCTTCCTATCCTTTCTAAGTGACTGGGCCCATGGCGACTTGGTGTTGACATGGTTAGACATAGAGGCCTCCCAGACGAAATATCCTCTTAGCAACCTGTTGTTTTTTTAGACAAAGTGAGGACAGTTGCAGAACATTGCTGTAATCCAATAGTTATTAACACGGTCAAAGCATGGAGGGCAATGAGGCAGATGGAGAGTAATATGTCTAAAACATCTTTCCTTACTTCCTCAGTTGGCATGCTGTGTTTCCAGGCAGGGACAATGGATCCCAGGTTTAAACTTTGGGTAGAAATGGGAGTCTCTTGATTGGTGATCCGTTTGAAGGGGAAATGTTGAAGTCATTTGATCAAATAACTCGGAAACATGTATTGTCAAGTTGGGACCTCTTCAGTTTCTTTCAGATTAGAGGATTTTATCCAAAAGGAGACCACCCTCTTGACTGAGTGGTGTAGATCTGATACAGAAAAAGAGGGTGCTTCAAGCTAAGAGCATTCTTTCAGTGAATACTCTCCATCACTTGTTGGGGAGAGGTTCCTCAAGTGATGGGAGGTCTATGTGAGGTCTGGGAGAGAGTGTTAGGAGTTGAGATCATTTTGAAAACATGGGAGGATATTTGTGAGAATGAGAGGAAGATTTTGATACATAATAGGACCCATGCTACATAGTTAAAGACTCTTCATCGGGCTCAGTTGGCCCCAGATCATCTTGTGAAATTTAAGCAGGGAGCATCTTCAATGCGTCCCAAATGTGAAATAAATACAGGTACTCAAACTCATTGTTTGTAGTCCTGCTACAGGTTCTGTGCATATTGGAGCGCTGTGGCAGGTCTTGGGGATTGCGAAGGCAAGGTGGACCTTATCTCTTTGCTGCTGCATTTACCAAATTTACCTCCCTTGGATATATATGGGAAAAAGCTTTTTAACATTCTCACTTTTTGAGCAAGAAAGAACATTCTGATGTACTGGGCATCTGAGAAGTCCCTGGGGCTGTTGGGGTGGTGCAAGTTAATTATGGAACACATTTCTTTAGACTTTCTTATAAACATGGTCCTACCAGAAAACAAGCAGATCTGTCCACCATTTTGATTAAACTTTTGTCTAGCCATGATAGTTTGGTCTGATACATTAATAGAGAAAGTGAGGACTGCAGATGCTGGAGATCAGATCGTAAAAATGTGTTACTGGAAAAGCACAGCAGGTCAGGCAGCATCAAAGGAACAGGAGAATTGACGTTTCGGGCATAAGCCCTTCTTCAGGAAAGGGTTGAAGAAGGGCTTATGCCCGAAATGTCGATTCTGATAAATGTAATGCCAGGAGAGGAAGAATTTCAACAAAGGTGGGTTTAATAATTGATGCTTTCAAAGATTGAGAGCTATGGTCTCGCTGTGCTGAACAGTGTTATTTATTTATGGATTTGTAATAAATGGAGCACTGATTTCTTTAGTAGAGTAGTTAGGTTATTGTTGGCTGTTTTTGATGTTTGATACTATACAAAATTTAAAAATTTACAAAAACAAAGGTTTTTCAACAAAATATTTTTAAATACTCCATCTGCCACTCATCGGCCCACCGGCCCATCTGATCAAAGTCCTGTTTGTACTGAGGTAACCTTTTTCGTTGATCACTACACCACCAATTTTGGTGTCATCTGTAAACTTGGTCTAATCCAAATCATTTACATAAATGTCAAAAAGCAGTGTATTCAGCACCAATCCTTGTAGCACACCCCTGGTCACAGGTTGCCAGTTTGAAAACCAACCCTCCACCACCACCCTCTGTCTTCTACCTTCAAGCTAGTTCTATATCCAAATGGCTAGTTCACCTGGTATTCTGTATGACCTAACCTTACAGAACCTTGTCAAACACCATACTAAAGTCCATATAGATCACATCCACCGCTTTGTTTTCATCAATCCACTTTGTTACTTCTTCAAAAAACAATAGCCATGTTGACTATCCCTAATCAGTCCTTGCCCATCCAAACAAATGTGAATCCTGCTCCTCAGGATCATTTCCAACAACATGCTCTCCAGTGACATCAGGCTCACCTGGTCTACAGTTCCCTAGCTTTTCCTTATCATTTTTCTTAAAAAAAAACAGCCCCATGTTAGCCAACCTCTGGTCTTCTGGCACCTCACCTGTGGTTACTGATGATACAAATACCTCAGAATGTAAGGAAATAGATGGTGACATCTTGAAAAATGTCAATATTACAGAGAAGGAAGTGCTGGATGTCTTGAAACGCATAAAGGTGGATAAATTCCCAGGACCTGATCAGGTATACCCTAGAACTCTGTGGGAAGCTAGGGAAGTGATTGCTGGGCCTCTTGCTGAGATATTTGTATCATCGGTGGTCACAGGTGAGGTGCTGGAAGATTGAGGTTGGCTAACATGGTGCCACAGTTTAAGAAATGCGGTCAGGACAAGCCAGGGAACTATAGACCAGTGAGCCTGACATCAGTGGTGGGCAAGTTGTTGGAAGCAATCCTGAGGGATAAGAGGCACATGTATTTGGAAAGGCAAGGACTGATTAGGGATAGTCAACATTTCTTTGCGCATGGGAGATCATGTCTTGCAAACTTGATTTAGTTATTTGAAGATGTTCAAAGTTTGGGTGAAGATTTGTAGCTCGGGTGCTCGTTGTTGTGGTTCTGTTCGCCGAGCTGGGAATTTGTGTTGCAGACGTTTCGCCCCCTGTCTCGGTGACATCCTCAGTGCTTGGGAGCCTCCTGTGAAGCGCTTCTTTCCTCCGGCATTTGAAGTGCTTTGTACCTGCCGCTTCCGGTTGTCAGTTTCAGCTGTCCGCTGTAGTGCAAAGGTTGGAACAAACAGTCTTACCACAAATTCAACCCAAACTCTGGGTCAGATATGTTGATGACACCTTTGTAATCATTAAAAACACAGAAATAGAGAAAACACACCGGATCATCAACTCCACACTCACAGGAATCCGATTCACAAGAGAAGAAGAAAAGGATAACCAACTCCCATTCCTAGACGTGATGGTACAGAGAACACCAAACGGAGAATTCACCACAAGGGTACACAGGAAAACCACACACACAGACCAAGTCCTGAACTATGAAAGCAACCACCCCAACACACACAAACGAAGTTGCATCAAGATACTATTCAAAAGGGCCACAACACACTGCAGCACACCAGAACTGCAAAAAGAGGAAGAGGAACACCTATACAAGGTATTCGCCAAAAACGGATACCCGTGCAATTTCATCAACAGATGCCTAAGAGAAAGACAACGGAACGAGGACATGCCGCAACCCAAAGGACTAGCCACACTACCATACATCAGGAGCATTTCAGAAATGACAGCCAGACTACTGCGACCACTAAGACTTATAACAGCACATAAACCAACAGCCACCCTCTGACAACTCACCAGAACGAAGGACCCGATACCCAGCATGAGCAAAACTAATGTAGTGTACAAAATCCCATGCAAGGTCTGCACAAAACACTATATAGGACAAACAGGAAGACAGCTAACGATCCGCATCCATGAACATCAACTAGCCACGAAACGACACGACCAGCTATCCCTAGTAGCCACACACACAGACGACAAGCAACATGAATTCGACTGGGACAACACTACCATTATAGGGCAAGCCAAACAGAGACCAGCCAGGGAATTCCTAGAAGCATGGCACTCATCCACAAACTCCATCAACAAACACATCGACCTGGACCCAATATACCGGCCACTACAGCGGACAGCTGAAACTGACAACCGGAAGCGGCAGGGAGAGACCACTATAAATGCCGGAGGAAACACCACAGAAGCGCTTCACAGGAGGCACTGAGGATGTCACCTAGACAGGGGACGAAATGTTTGCAACAACTTTCTGAAGATGTGACAAAGTGGTAGATGTAATCTATATGGACTTCAGCAAGGCGTTCAACAAGGTTCCCCATGGGAGACTGGTTAGCAGGTTTATAAAATCAAGGGGGGCATGGATAGGACAAATAGATAAAGTATTTTCCCTGGGGTGGGGGAGTCCAGAACTAGAGGGCATAGATTTAGGGTGAGAAGGGAAAGATGTAAGAGAGACCTAAGGGGCAACCTTTTCATGCAGAGGGTGCACGTGTGCTGGAGGCTAGCACAATTGCAACATTTAAAAGGCATCTGGATGGGTATATGAATAGGAAGGGTTTGGAAGGATACGGGCCAGGTGCTGGCAAGGTGGGACTCGACTGGGTTGGGATATCTGATGGATGAGTTGGACTGAAGGGTCTGTTTCCGTGCTGTACATCTCTATGACTGACATCAGAGAGCAGATGTTTCTGGGAAAGGAGGGACATTTGTCCCCTCAGCTATATAAGTGAGTGTTTTCTAAACCAGAGACCCTACCCCTTGTAGGGCCTCCCAACCATCCACCTCATCTAACCTTAGACACAAGGGACACAGCCGATAAACCTTTTTAAAAAGCTTTCTGATAAGAGGACTAGCAGGGATAGCAGTGCAGAGAGAGGAATGTTCTTCCTGCATGAGGTGAGGGAGGCCATTAGTGTCCTATCCAAGTACATCTGCAGGAGGTGCACCCAACTCTTGCTCCTCCAAGATGGCATTAGGGAACTGGAGTGGGAGCTGGATGAACTTCGGATCATTCGGGAGGCAGAGTCTGTGATAGAAAGGAGTTAGAGGCAAGTAATTATTCCTAGGCATGAAGAAAGCTGGGTAGCTGTTAGGAGAAAAAAAAAAGTCAGTGCAGGGATCGCCTGTGGTCATTCCCCAGAAAAACAAGTACACTGTTTTGGATACTGTTGAGTGATATGACTTAGCAAGGGCATGTATTGGAGTGTAGGTGTCTGGCACAGAGCCTGTCCCTGTTGCACAGAAGGGAAGGGGGAAAAGGAGGAGAGTGTTAGTCATTGGGGACTCAATAGAGGGTCAGATAGAAGCTTGGTTGGGAACGAAAGAGACCCACGGTTGGTGTGCTGCCTCCCAGGTGCCAGTGTCTGTGATGTCTCTGATAGTATCTTCAGGGTCCTGAAGGGAGAGGGTGACCAGGCCCAAGTAGTAGTCCACTTCGGTACAATGGCATAGGTAGAAAGAAAGATAGGGATGTAAGGCAGGATTTCAATGAGCTCGGGTGGAAGCTGAGAGTTAGAACAAATGGAGTTGTCATCTCTGGTTTGTTACCTGTGCCACATGATAGCGAGGCAAGGAATAGGGAGAGATATCAGCTGAACACGTGGCTGCAGGGATGGTGCAGGAGGGAGGGTTTCAGGTGCTTGGATAATTCGGATTCATTCTGGGAAAAGTGGGACCTCTACAAAAGGGACAGTCTTCACTTGAACCAGAGGGGTACTAATATCCTGGGTGGGAAATTTGCTGGTGCTATTCGGGTGGGTTGAAACTAGCTTAACTGGGGGATGGGAACCTGTGGTGTAGTTCCAGTGCACAGGAGCTCAGGAATTCACGGTCACAGGAGTGCACTGACAGACAACAAGCTGGTTTGAAGTGTGTCTACTTCAAAGTCAGAAGTATCTGAAGTGGGCGAGCTTGCAGCATGGATAGGTACCTGGGACTTCGATGTTTCGGCCATTTCGGAGACATGGATAGAGCAGGGTCAGGAATGGATGTTGCAGGTTCCAGGGTTTAGATCTTTCATTAAGAACAGGGAAGGCGGTAAAAGCAGGGGAGGTGTGACTTTGTTAGTCAAGGACAGTAGAATGGGGGCTGAAAGAACTTTTGATGAGGACTCTTCTACTGAGGTGGATGGGCTGAGGTTAGAAACAGGAGAGCAGAGGTCACACCGCTGCAAGTTATTTTTAAAAATCGGCCTCTGCAGAGTTCCTGGGAGGTGGATGAGAGGATTGGCAAAATGATCCTGGGTAGGATTGAAAGGAACAGGCTGGTCATTATGGGGGGACTTCAACTTCCCCAACATTGACTGGAAATGCTATTAAATCTAGTACATTGGATGGATCAGTTTTTGTCCAATTTATGCAGGAAGGTTTCCTGACACAATATGTCGAAGGGCTGACAAGAGAGGAGGTCACACTGGATCTGCTACTTGGTTACAAACCAGGCTAATTGTTTGATTTGGTAGGTGAGCACTTTGGATAGAGCGACCATAATTCAATTACGTTTAGTTTAACGATGGAAAGGGATAGGTACATGCCACAGGGCAACAGTTATAGATAGGGGAAGAGCAATTACAATATGATTAGGCAAGACTTAAGAGACATAGAATGGGGACAATCAAAATATGGAGCTGGTTTAAGGAACAAATATCGCGTGCCCTTGATAGATATGTTCCCACAGGCAGGGAGAAAATGTTAAGGTAAAGGAACCATGGTTTACTGAAGAAATTCTCATTAAGCGGAAGAGGGAGGCTTATGCAACATTGAGACAAGATAGTTCAGATAAAGTAAGAGAGTGTTACAGATTAGCTAGGAAGGATTTAAAGAGAGCATTAAGAAGAGCAAGGAGGGGACATGAGCAGTCTTTAGCAGGTAGAATTAAGGAGAACCCTAAAGCTTTCTATAGGTATGTGAAGAATAAAAGGATGACTAGGGTAGGGACAGAGCCAAAGACAGAAGTGGAAAGTTGTATGTGGACCCCGTGGAGATCAGAGAGGTGCTAAATGAATATTTCTCATCTGCTTTCACTCAGGAAAAGGAGAACATTATAGAGAAGACCAAGATACCTGCTGTTAGACTCAAAAGGATTGGAGGTTAGCAAGGTGGTGGTGTTATCAATTCTGGAAGGTGTGAAAGCAGATAAGCCCCTGGGCTGGATGGGATTTTTCACAGGATTCTCTGGAAAGCTAGAAAGGAGATGGCGGGAGCCTTTGGCTTTGATCTTTGAGCTGGAAGGTTCATTTTCAGACGTTTCATCATCATACTAGGTAACATCTTCAGTGAGTCTCTGGACGAAGCACTGCTCATGTTTCCTGCTTTCTATTTAAGAGATACGCATGAGAATTCCCAGAAGCATGGCATTCCAACCGGAATTCTATCAACAAACACATTGACTTGGACCCCATTTACCACCCCTTGAGAAAAAGAACAGGAAATTACATCACCAAACGAATGAACCCCAAACATATAAATAGAAAGCAGGAAACACTAGCTGTGCTTTGTCCGGAGGCTCACTGAAGATGTTACCTAGTGTGGTGATGAAATGTCTGAAAATGAACCTTCCCGCTCAGCAAGCAAACCTACATCTAGAACCTCAACCGGAGCTGCAAATCTTCTCAAAACTTGCTAAAGCAATTTCTGTGAGATAGCATTCATGCCTAGGAGTGAGAGTTAATTCTCATGTGGGAACTTATTGGACAGATTAGAACAGTTGCAGATGAATGGTTTTTCACATAAGAGGTCCAAGTAAATAGGAAATTCACTTTGATGCGCAGGAACGTACGAAGACTTGGCAAGAAGTCAGTTTTTTGACTAAAGGGGTGGCAGATTTAAAACAGATGAGGAGGAATTAATTAATCCAGAATGCCACTGACTCCAGGAATATACAAATTAGAGGAGACAGATTTTTAATTAGAAGCTGCTTAAAAGGGTTATGGGTTGCAAGCACAAAAGTAGAATTGCAGCCTAGAACAGATCACCATGATTGCTTTAAACAGCTGAGCGACTCAAGGGACTGAATTGCCCATTCCTGCTGCTAGTTCGTATGCAGTACCACATATAATCACGATTTCAGCAAAGACCAGTAAAACAAATACTTTTGGTCAAATCCATAATACCTTGCTTACCTCAGCTGCAGAAGGATAAGATGTGGGCGGCACGGTGGCACAGTGGTTAGCACTGCTGCCTCACAGCGCCAGAGACCCGGGTTCAATTCCCGCCTCAGGCGACTGACTGTGTGGAGTTTGCACTTTCTCCCCGTGTCTGCGTGGGTTTCCTCCGGGTGCTCCGGTTTCCTCCCACAGTCACAAAGATGTGCAGGTCAGGTGAATTGACCATGCTAAATTGCCTGTAGTGTTAGGTAAGGGGTAAATGTAAATGTAGGGGTTGGGGTATGGGTTGGTTGCGCTTTGGCGGGTCAGTGTGGACTTGTTGGGCCGAAGGGCCTGTTTCCACACTGTAATGTAATCTAAAAGAAAAAAGCATGAAAGATCTATAGAGTTTGAAGTTTTCCAGGGGTTTAAAAAAAAAAGATGTTTCTGCAGCCACAGATTGGAATCCAGAGGTTTACCTCTTGGTACGAGGTTACTGTATGTGGCAGAAGAGCCTCAAATGGAGTATTTGTTGGTGAAATTGGAACTGCCTTCCTTGGAAAAGAAGATCAAAAGGAGATCTGACAAAAGGGCTTAAAAATAATGAGCACTCTGTACAAAGTAGATAGGGAGAAATTGCTGGAGGGTTAGAAGGTGGAGACAAAAGCGCATAGATCTGATGCAATTCACAACATCACATGAAATGGAGGCGGCCAGTTGGTCCATCAAGCCTGCTCCACTAGTCTAAGATCTGGCTGATCTGATTGTGCTCTTAACACCACTTTCTTGCCTGTCTAATCAACACCCGTAATCAAAAATCTGTTCAACTCAGCCTTGGGTATTTTTAGTGATGCAGTTCTGCTATTGCTTGTGGTAAAGAGTAACGACCTTAGAGAAAAGAATTCTTGAAGTCTTCATTTTAGCAGAGTTACTTTTAAACTGGGCTTTCTAGTTCTGGATTCCTTGAGAACTCTCAGCAGCTATGCTGTCAAATGGGCTTAGAATCTTAAAGCTTATAATTGGCAAAAGCAGCAAGAGCAACAGGATTAAAAAAGCTTTTCCGTTCAAAGAGTGATTAAGATCTGGCATGTTATCTAAGGCTCAGAGGATTTTGTCAAATTTCTACAAGTGCAGTTGATGCTGGATAATTAAGGTAAACAAGTGAAACTGATACTTCTATAACTGGGCCAGCTAGGTCTTTCAGAAGTCAGGCAAGAAGGTTATTGCACTGCACATTGGCATCCCTACTTCTGGGTGGGGAGGCTTGGGTTCAAATCGCATCTGCTCCAAACAAATATCTACAATGCCAGCCATCTCAGTACAACTTAGCAAAGGCATAGCGTTGAATGAGGTTAGCGAGTTAAGATTTTAGCTCAGGTTGAAGTTCTGGATATAGGTTTGCCCGCTGAGCTGGAAGGTTAGTTTTCAGACACCTCATCACCATACTAGTAACTCAGCCTCCGGATGAAGCACTGGTGGTATGGCTCACTTTCTATTTGTGTTTAGGTTTCCTTGGGTTGGTGATGTCATTTCCTGTTTTTCCTCAAGCCTTGGATAAATGGGATCCAAGTCAATGCGTTTGTTGGTGTGTTCCATTCGGAATGCCATGCTTCTAGGAATTCTCGTGCGTGTCTGTTTGGCTTGTCCTAGGATAGTGTGTTGTCCCAGTCGAATTGACGTCCCTCATCTTTATGTTAGGATACTAGTGAGAGTGGATCATGTCCTTTTGTGGCTAGTTGATGTTCACATATCCTGGTGGCTAGTTTTCTGCCTGTTTGTCCAATGTAGTGTTTGTTACAGTCCTTGCAAGGTATTTTGTAAATGATATTAGTTTTGCTTGTTGTCTGTACACGGTCGTTCAAGTTCATTAGCTGTTGTTTTAGTGCGTTGGTGGGTTTGAGCTACCATGATGCCAAGGGGTCCGAGTAGTCTGGCATTATTTGAGACTCTTTGATATAGGGGAGTGTGGCTAGGGTTTCTGGACATGTTTCGTCTGCTTGCTTGGGTTTGTTGCTGAGAAAAATCGGTGGACTGTGTTCATTGGGTTGTGTGTGATGCTGCCGCATCGAAGGAGCAGGAAAATCGACGTTTCAGGCCAGAGCCCTTCATCAGGAATGTTCATTGGGTACCCGATCTTTTTGAATGCACTGTATAGATTATTTTCCTCTGCTCTACGTAGTTCTTCTGTACTGCAGTGTGGGGTGACTCATTGAAATAATGTTCTAATGCAGCTTAGATTGTGGGTGTTGGGATGATTGCTTCTGTAGTTCAGTATTTGGTCCATATGTGTATTGTTTTCCTGTAGATGCTGGTTTGAAGTGTCCCATGAGCTGCTTGCTCTACTGCAATATCTGGAATGGCAGTTTGTTGTTGCTTTCCTCTTAAGTGAATTTTATGCCAGTAAGGGTATTATTGGTCTTGAAGGTTTCCTCTAATTTGTTTTGTTTAGTGATGACAAAGGTGTCATCCACGGAGCAGACCCAAAGTTTGGGTTGGATGGTTGGCAGAGCTGTTTGTTCAATTCTCTGCATTACTGCCTCTGCTAAGAACCCTAATATTGGAGATCCCATGGGTGTTCCACTGGTTTGGCTGTAGGTTTTGTTGTTGAAGGTGGAGTGAGTGGTAAGGCATAGGTCCACTAACTTAACAATATTGTCCATGCTGATGAAGTTGATGGTGTTTGGTGTGTGTGTCTTTGGGTCTTCTAATACTGCAGTCAGTGTTTCCTTGGCCAGGCTGATGGTGATGGATGTGAACAGGGCTGTTACATCAAAAGAAACCATTACTTCATCCGCTTCTATCTTGATATCTTTGATGGTCTTCAGGAATTCTTGGGTGGAGTGATGGAATGGCATGAGTCTTCGACTAAGAGTTTTGGTGTAGCTCCTTGGCCAATTTAAGTTGGTATTACAAAATACCTCGCAAGGACTGTAACAAACACTACACTGGACAAACAGGCAGAAAACTAGATACCAGGATACATGAACATCAACTGGCCACAAAAAGACATGATCCACTCTCACTAATATCCTTACATACAGATGGAGGAAGGACACCACTCCAACTGGGATAACACATCCATCCTAAGGCAAGCCAAATAGAGACATGCACGAGAATACCTAGGAGCATGGCATTCCAACCAGAACGCTCTCAACAAACACATTGACTTGGATCCCATTTACCACCCACTGAGAAAAATAGGAAATGACATCACCAACCCAAGGCAACCTAAACACACAAAAAGCAGGCCACACCACCAGTGCTACATTAGAGGCTCACTGATGTTGCCTAATATTATGATGAAATGTCTGAAAACAAACCTTCCAGCTCAGTGAGCAAACCTATATCCATTGAATGAAATAAGACCATAAGACATAGGAGCGGAAGGAAGGCCATTCGGCCCATCGAGTCCACTCCGCCATTCAATCATGGCTGATAGGCATTTCAATTCCACTTACCCGCATTCTCCCCGTAGCCCTTAATTCCTTGTGACATCAAGAATTTATCAGTCTCTGCCTTGAAGACATTTAGCGCCCCAGCCTCCACTGCACTCCGTGGCAACGAATTCCACAGGCCCACCACTCTCTGGCTGAAGAAATGTCTCCGCATTTCTGTTCTGAATTGACCCCCTCTAATTCTAAGGCTGTGTCCGCGGGTCCTAGTCTCCTCGCCTAACGGAAACAATTTCCTAGCGTCCACCCTCTCCAAGCCATGTATTATCTTGTAAGTTTCTATTAGATCTCCCCTTAATCTTCCAAACTCCAATGAATACAATCCCAGGATCCTCAGCCGTTTCTCATATGTTAGACCTACCATCCCAGGGATCATCCGTGTGAATCTCCGCTGGACACGCTCCAGTGCCAGTATGTCCTTCCTGAGGGGTGGGGACCAAAACTGCTTTATAAAGTCTGGTGTTTGGTTAGGAGTTTGGTGATTTGGGGAGTTGGTGATGGAAATGCTTCTTTGCTTTTGCTATCATTCAGAATTGTTTTCGACTCGGTTAGAGAAGCTAGTCGTCCGGTCAGTATTTGGGAATTGATTTAGGTGTATTGTATTCCCCATGTTTAGGGCAGTAGTAGGTACCAGTGGTAAGGTTATTAAAATGTTTGAAAAAGACAATATTGAATAAAATACATAGTTAATACAAACACATTAAGGGTTTCAGGACAGGTGATACTTCAAGCTGTAGCATATGGATTTCCTCAGATGCCAATTTGATCCCACAGTAAATACATCCCTAAGTGTTTGCAGCTTGAGAAACAGTAATTAAGCTGGAGGCCAAGTTGCAGACAGTGACACACCATGTCGGGCTAAAGGTATCTGGGTACCTCATATCAGGAGACAGTCACCACCTTTGGCTGGTTGGACTGGGTTAAATAAAGCCTGACTGCAAATGAAGCAGGAATGGAGACCTGGAAGCGTGCAGGCTAGGTACACCATGGAAAATAATTTTGTGAAATGCCAAAGCAATTCAATCCTCAAGTCAGAAGTATGCTGTAATATTCGCTACTTACCTGGATGGATGCAGCTCCCACAACACTCAAGGAGCTTGACACCATCCAGGACAAAGTAGTCCACTTCATTCATGCCACTTCCACAAACATCCACTCATGTTTAGTAGTCGTGTACCATCTACAAGATGCAATGCAGAAATTCAAAGATCCTTAGACAGCACCTACCACAACCACAAACACTCCCATCTCGAAGGACAACGGCAGCAGATACATGTAACCACCACGAATCCCAGGTTCTCCTCCAAGTCACTCATTATTCTGATTTGGAAATATCTCACCGTTCCTTCATTATTGCTGGATCAAAGTCCTGGAATTCCCTCCCTAAGACATTGTGGGTCTACCTACAGCACTTTTTTCTACAGGGTTTCAAGAAGGCAGTTCACCACAACCTTCTCAATGGCAACTAGAGACAGACATAAATGTTGGCCAGCCAGCAGTGCCCCATCCCACAAGTAAATTTTTAAAAAAGGGCAGAAACCTCAGCCTTTGCATTTGTTCTTTCAACTTGCTGGGATGAGTGATAGGGCTTCAGGATAGATGAGATAAGTGCTACTGACATGGTGGTGCAGAAAGCCGTTCATGGTGAGAGATCAGAAAAGAGTGCAGTGGTAGTATGGGTTATAGTGAGGGGGGGGGAAATTGATACTGTTCTCAGCACAAAGGAAAAGTTGATCAGGCGGTGTATCTGCTTGGTGCCAGGGCTCAGGGCATCAATTCAGGGCTGGTGAGAAATCTGTAGTGGGAGAGGGAGGATCCAGTTGGGAGAGACCTAATTAGACAGGCAAGACAAGGAAAAAAGATTCAGTATGAATGGTTATGATCAAGAGTGAGAAAACAAAATAGTCTTAGCATAAAATAGCTGGGAACATTAAAAACTGACCAAAAAGTGCTAATCTTTTCTCTGCACGTCTATAAGAAATTACAAATGTAGGTCCCTTTTATCAGAAACAGAGGAATATATAATAGGCCAAAGAAATGACAGAGCAATTGAACACATACATTGGCTCTGCCATCACAAATGGATGGATTAATAACCAAATGTTAGGGAACCAAGGATCTACTGAGTGTGGAATTAAAAGATATCAGCATCAGTAAACAAATAGTGTTAGGAAATTAATGAGGTTAAAGGCAATCAAATCACCAGAGCTTGATAACCTACACATGGTGGCCCTGGAAATATTAAATGCATCGGCAGTCATCTTATCAAATTCTATAGATTCTGGAACAGTTCCTATAGATTGGTGGTTGGCAATTGAGAGGGGTAGTGTATTATTTAAATGATATATTGGGAAATGTGGATATATTGGGAAATATGAATATATTAAGGATCTGGGTGTCCTTGTACACCTATGAAAATAGACAGGCAGGTACTGCAAACAATTAGGAAGACAAATGGTATATTAGTCTTCATTGCAAGTGGGCTTGAGTTCAGAAGTAGGTACATCATGCTGCAGTTATACAGAGCTTTGGGGAGATGACACGTGGAGTGCTGTATGCTGTTTTGGGGTCTCTACCCAAGGAAGGATATACTTGTCATTGAGGGAGTACAGCAAAGGTTCACTAGGCTGATAACGGGGCTGGCAGGAGAGGTTAGTTCAACTGGGCCTGCATTCACTTGCATTTAAAGGATGAGAGGGGATCAGACTGAAACAAAATGTTAACAGACTGGACATAGAGAGGATGTTCAGGACTGAGACGAGGAGAGATTTCTTCACTTGAAGAGTCATGAACCCATGGAATTCCCTACTGCAGAATTGAGGAGGCCAAGACACTTAACCTATTTAAGAAAAAGACATACATTTACAGATTTGAAATCACTGGGGGAAAAGCAGGAATAATCGCATTGAGATGTGGGAATCAACCATGATCATACTGAATGGCATAACAAACTCAAAAGAGTCGAATGGACCACTGCTGTTTCTACTTTATGTAAATTGAAAGCAGAATCTCCAAACACAAGGTATACAGGGTAATAACTTTTGGATTAAACCTGAGCCATGTGCAAAATAGCACAGAGCCAATAAGATTAGAGAAATAACTGCATAGCTCAAAACTAGTTTAGGAAAAGTGGGTTCCAGTTTGTGAGCACTGCCCCAGTATTGGGGAAGTGGTATCTGTATTGTTGGGACAATCTACACTTGAAACTTGCTGGGGCAAGTGTTCATGGCAGCCACATAACTGGGCAAGTAGGGAGGACTTTAAACTAAATAGATGGGGCGGGCAATCAAATTTCAAAAGAGGTGGCGACATGAAGAGTAGAGTCAAAGCAAGAGTCAAGGGTAGGGACAGAATACATATCTTAAAATAAACCAACAGATAAAGGGTAAAGGTTACACAAATAATACAAATGGACAAAACTAAATATTTTGTATTTATAGCATACAGCAACTGGAACAAAATGAAAATATCATAAGTAGAATTAAGATAGGATCTGACACTTATTTCAGAAACAAAAAAGAAATTGCTGGAAAAGCTCAGCAGGTCTGACAGCATCTGTGGAGAGAAATCAGAGTTAACGTTTCGGGTTGAGTGACCCTTCCTCAGAACCAAGGAAGGGTTACTCGCCCCTGGAACATTAACTCTGATTTATCTCCACAGATCTGCTGAGCTTTTCCGGCAATTTTTAATTTTGTCTGATTTGACAGCACCTGCAGCTCTTTTGGTTTTTACCTATTACAGAAACAAGGTTTCGAAATGAGAGATTAGAATATTTAAGGGTAGAGAATATTTAGGAAACACAGGAAGCTACAAAAAGGTGGAGCACTGTTTATTAATGAAAATACAGTAAAGGAAGAAAAGTTTAGAAAACTAGAATATAGCAGCAGCTTAAGTCAAGATGAAAGATGATAAAGACAAGTAGTCAATTGTAGGAATGGCATCTTGGCCCCCTAACAATAACCACCAGTAGGATGAAGCCAAATAATTAATGGGAGCTTATCAGAAAGCTATAAAGTTAAACATGGGACACTTCATTCTACATTGTGTTCCTGCCTAACATGTGTCCGGTGTCTGCTACACTGCTCTAGCGAGGAACAGCACTAGCTGGGGGAACAGCATCTAGTTTTCCACTTGGGGACCTTGCAGACCGAAGGGGTAACTTTTTCACACAGAGGGTGGAACATGTATGGAGTGAGCTGCCAGAGGATGTGGTGGAGGCTGGTACAATTGCAACATTTAAGAGGCATTCGGATGGGTATATGAATAGGAAGGGTTTGGAGGGAAATGGGCCAGGCACTGGCAGGTGGGACTAGATTGGGTTGGGATATTTGGTCAGCATGGGCGAGTTGGACTGAAGGGTCTGTTTCCATGCTGTACATCTCTATGACTCAATATTGAGTTCAATAATTTGACAGCCTGATACACTTCCTTCCATGTCTTTTACCCATCTCCACACCCCAGCATAACTAATCTGTTTTCACCCCCTCATATTCCCCATCATCTATGAAGATTTCCTTCCCTGACTTATAACAAATAATCCCCACGTCTAACTTTCCCCCCTCTCTCTGCCCTTCCCCCTCCACCTATCCAGTCAACCTCCATGCCCACCGTCTCCACCATATAACACTGCCATCAATACTTTTTTTGAGAGGCTATTAGTTCTGAAGAAGGGTCACTAGACTCGAAATGCTGACTCTGCTTTCTTTCCACAGATGCTGCCAGACCTGCTGAGTTTCCAGCATCTACAGTTCTTAGTCTTATTTTAAGATTAAGGGCACTTGAAATAGTAAATGCACAAAGGTTGTTTCCACTTGTGAGAGTGTGTAGGACAGGAGGGCACAATCTTGGAGTAAAAAGAGATACTCATTTAAGATGAGTAGGAATTTTTTTTTTTTAATCTCGGAGGTCAGTGAATCTGTGGAATCAGCATAGATCTCCTTGAATGGCATGGCAGATTCAAATGGGGCAAATAGCCTAGCTCTGCTCCTTTGTCTTCTGGAGAAGGCACAGACAATTCTGGTCATTCAGGTGAGGCACTAAAAATGATCCGAAACCGTGCAACTAAGAATGTAACAGTGTCTTCTGAAAAAGGCAGAATGGTACATTATCAATGACTCGGTAGTTTGATTGCAGTTTCAATTTGCACTTTTCCCCATAAATTCATGGTTGTAACAGTAAGAGAACAAGGAGAACCAAATATAAGAAGAAACAGAGTACATTAAAGGCCTGGCCACTTTCATTTCTTGGGGTAACTCTAAAGAGGGTAAAAATGTCCAAGAAATAGTTACCTCAGCCTGTGGTGTTTGTAAAACACATTCCAAATATATTATTGCCTTTCCCAATTTCCTGAATAAATGCCAACTATGACCCATGGAGGAATATTTGAATACCCTTAAAACCTTGCAATAAATTGACAACCCCACTATTTCAAAACAAAATACTTAAGTCAATCCTCAGATGTTCAGATAGAAAAGGAGAAGATTGGGTTTCCATAAGTTTAAAACGTACAAAAGAAAACTCAAGTGTAAGCAGCTCAACTGTATAATGCAAGAGCTGCTACAAGTCAAAGGTGAATTGTTCCCTGATGAACTGCATCCAAATTGACCAGATGTTTTAAGATAGAAAAGAATTATTTTGCAGTTTTTTTCCCTGGAAGATGACACTACTGACCTGGTTTTCTAACGTTCTTTTGAAAAGCAAATCTGCTGTTCTTAGCTGGTGTGGATTATGCATGACTCCAGACCCACATCAATGCAGCTCTCAACTATCCTTTGAAATCGCCACTTAGCACCAGGGCAAACAAGGATTGACAATAAAGGTTGGCCTTGCCAGTAACACCACATCCCATGAATGAATAAAAAAATGTGACTTCAGTCCCACATCACAATGTGCTGGTAGTAAAATACTACATGGAGAATTAGACTTCATCCAATACACTAACATTGTGCACCCACCTCATGTGAATAATTGTTTTTATTTATCAACTTGAACTCCTCCATTACCATTGTTGGACCTGCCATCAACAGTACTTTGTCCTCACGTTCATACGTTACAACACTCACCCCAGATACAAGATATTTGAAGAGATGAAATCTGTACTGATTTCCACACAGCATAAACATTTCACATCCTATACACTTGTCTGAAACAGTGATGCAGAATCTTGTGATTTGATGTCTCATGGATAGATTTTTTTTTAAAAAACTTCCACCATTCTTCCACAAGAATTATAAACTGCACTAGCTCAGGCACATTAATCATTATTTTACACATATATACAACCCACTCATCTAGAGAAGTTATTGTTTTTACACACTATATGCACAAATTAGCGTTCAATTAAAAACCACTCTCCTAATGGCTCAAAGTTTAAAGCTGAGCCACACAGACCAGGAAGACACTTCCATCAGCAACTGATTAAACCACTGTGGCCTAACAGCATCACAGGTTAGAGGGAGAAAAAAAAAAAAGACTTAGTTTACACACTCCAATCAATGTTTACAGCTGCAAGTTCAGGAACAGAACTTGGCTCAACTTTGATGTGCCCCGCTCCAATCCAACAAACTGCAGACAATTACTGTAAAAGTATTACTTTGTGCAAGATACTCAAGGGTGACCAGCACCTACAGAACTGCACCCAGTAAAGAGTCACTGTCTTCAGGAAAACTGGCAAAAGAGAAAACTAAAATAAACAGATGGAGACAGGCTAAGAATAACCATGCACTACATCCCCTTACAGATTTGCTTTACAAAAAAAAAAGTCATAGAAACACTTAATAGATTGTACAAGTCAAATTCTGGGAGTTATTAATACACAGTATATATTATAAACTCAGTATTTAATAAGCTGTACATGTTCAATAAATTTTAGGCTTGATGCTTGAAAGCAGATTCCAGAAGAGAAACAGCTCATTGAAACCCTGATAACAGCAAATGAGTTTCACCAATGTACTTAAAATAAACAATGCTGTGAATGAAATATTAATTTTAAACTCTCAATATACTTTGCCACTGCGATTACACTGAAAGTTGCCATTAGCCAATAGCTTCTTCCCATAACAAAGACTTTTAGATCGGAAGATGCAAAGTGACACATTTCAAAGTCAATATTTAAAATACCAAATTAGAACGGGATATTCAAAAAACGATTTTAAAAGTGCTCCACAGTATGTTTGGCCCAAAGCAGTGCTGGCTCTCAAGCAGCTTTTACTCTTGCACCCAATGATGGAATATCTTTCTTCCTCCCCAAGTCAGTAACATACAGGTTCCAATAACCCAAAAGGATGTTAATAAAGACAAAAGGCATCAATTCATGGTTATAATAAAAACAACTGCAAAAATCACTAGCCAGCTCTTCCACATCCAAGTGCAGGTGTGGAAAAACATCAGACAATAAGGTCTGAATATCCATAGTCTTGGGCTCACTTTGCAGCTGTTTGTGAAGCATTAGTCCAGTTAGTCCACAAGCTGCATATCAATCTTCAGTGAAGTCTTTATCAATGTTCATGTACACTTCATCAATGTAGCTAATGATTGCACAAGGAGATGTCTGGTCAGGACATAGGAGCAGCGATACTGTCTCTTTCCAGTAACTGAAGCTAATGCAAGAGCTCTGTGGGAGGAAGAGGATCAGGTTTAAATCTGAACTTATAACATAAAACATAAGAGTCTCAGCAGATGCTTTCCTGCCCAAGTCCTAAAATGAAGCAAATGATGTTGAGATGGAGCTCCTGCATACCAGGAGTCAAGAGTCCATACCCAACTGACCACTCAATTTATACACAGTATTTTCTATTGTAAGTTACTGTGGAGAAGAACAAGGAAGATATAGAATGTGGGGAAATACATGACATCTTGAAAAATATCCATATTACAGGAGGTGGCGCTGGATGTCTTGAAACTCAAAAGTGTATAAATCCCCAGGACCTGATCAGGTGTATTCTAGAACTCTGTGGAGCTAGGGAAGTGAATGCTGAGCCCCTTGCTGAGATATCTGTATCATCGATAGTCACAGGTGAGCTGAAAGACAACTGGTGGTTGGCTAACGTGGTGTCACTATTTAAGAAAGGTGGTAAAGAAAACCCAGGGAACTATAGACCGGTGAGCCTGACGTCGCTGGTGGGAAAATTGTTGGATGGAATCCTGAAGGACAGGATTTACATGTATTTAGAAAGGCAAGGACTAATTAGGGATAGTCAACATGGCTTTGTGCGCCATGTCTCACAGACTTGACTGAGTTTTTTTAAATAACAGAGGATTGAGGAGGGCAGAGCAGTAGACGTGATCCATATAGACTTCACTAAGGTGTATGACCCGGTTCCTCATGGGAGGCTGGTGGATAAGGTTAATCTCATGGAATACAGGGAGAACGAGCCATTTGGATACAGAACTGCCTTGAAGGTAGAAGACAGAGGGTGGTGGTGGAGGGTTTCTTTTCAGACTGGAGGCCTGTGACCAGTGGAGTGCCACAAGGATTGGTGCTGGGTCCACTGCTTTTCATCAGTTACATAAATAATTTGGATGTGAACACAGGAGGTATACTTAGTAAGTTTGCAGATGATACCAAAACTGGAGGTGTAGTGGAAACGAAGAAGGTTTCCTCAGATTACAACAGGATCTTGATCAGGTGGGCCAATGGGCTGAGAAGTGGCAGATGGAGTTTAATTTAGATAAATGCGAGGAGCATTTATGGGTGGAAAAGTAAATCAGAGTAGGACTTTTTTACTTAACAGGAAGGCTTTGGGGAGTGTTGCTGAACAAAGAAACCTTGGAGTGCAGGTTCACAGTTCCTTGAAAGTAGAGTCACAGGTAGATAGGATAGTGAAGACAGCGTTTGGTATGCTTGCCTTTATTGGTCAGAGTATTGAGTACAGGAGTTGGGAGGTCATGTTGCACTGTGCAGGACATTAGCTAGGCCACTTTCGGAATATTGCGCGCAATTCCAGTCTCCTTCCTCATGGAAGAATGTTGTGAAACTTGAAAGGGTTCAGAAAAAGTTTACAAGGACAGTACTTGGAGGGCCGAAGGGCCTGTTCCTGGGCTGTAATTTTCTTTGTTCTCTTTGATGTTGCCAGGGTTGGAGGATGAGCTTTGGGAGAGGTTGAATAGGGAGTAGCTGTTTTTCCTGGAGTGTCAGAGGATGAGGGGTGATCTTATAGGGGTTTATAAAATCACGAGGGGCATGGATAGGATAAATAGACAGTCTTTTCCCTGGGGTGGAGTCATTCAGAACTGGAGGGCATAGGTTCAGGGTGAGGGGGGTGATATTTAAAAAGGGACCCAAGAGGCAATCTTTTCACAGAGGGTGGTGCGTGCATGGAATGAGCTGCTAGAGGAAGTAGTGAATGGTGGTACAATTACACCATTTAAGGCGGCATCTGGATAGGTATATGAATAGGAAGGGTTTAGAGGAATATGGGCCAAGTATGGACAAATGGGACCAGATTAGGTTAGGGTATCTGGTCAGCATGGACAAGTTGGAATGAAGCATCTGTTTCCATGCTGTACATCTCTCTGACATGGTAACTGAACAATTTTGTGTAAAGCTTTCCAGAAGGATGGCTAGAAAATTAGTATAGCCGATGCACAAAAGGATCAAGATGTCGATAACATTAAATGAGAAATATATAGAAATCAGTGACTGTGAATCTGTATTTGAAGCAAAGACCATGTTAATATTCTGATTAGACTGGTAATTGAAGAAAAATCACAATAAAAGGGAATCTGGGACAGAGAGGCATGGGTGAGTGAATTAGGAGACTACACATGATGGAACAACATCTCATTAGTTTAGGACAAACTGCCTGTTGACAGATTGTAATCGCTTGAAAACCTTGCAAGTTCAGACAGCAAAACTAAAAACCAAGATATTATCCATGCAAGTCAAATCAAGTCTTGGCACAAGTACACAAGTGTTTTCGAGCCCCACTTCAAAGCTTCACAGAATTGGACAATGAGTTATGATTCTAGACACAATTCACCTGAGGTCAAGTTTAGCACAGTGAGTGAACTTTAACCTTCAGTTTTAAGGGTTGATCATAAATGCACTATTAAATAAATCTTTTTATAATTTCTTAGACAAATGTCAACATCCCCACTGCACAGCAACCATCTAGACATACAGCTCAAGACAAAGGATAGCCATCTGGTCAATCATCAGGATGCTGGCCTGATTACATATTTAAAGATAGTAAATTAACATTATAAAATTTAAATCCTACAGGCATGAATCCTAAGTAAGAACATATTCAACTTGTGTTTAAGGATTTGAAAACTTTAAGATTCATGCCTCAGCTTTGCACACTCACATTCTCCAGGCATGTGCTGTCCTTATCTTTGTTGAGGTAATGCTCTTGCCAGAAGCGCAACAAGCTGTGGAAATTATTGAGGAGGAAGCCTGGATATTTCTCGCAGTGCTCCTTTTCCCGTAAAGCATTCAGATAGAATGGCAGTTTGCCCTTGCGTCTCGCTAACATTAAGATCACCAGGCTCGTGTTCAGACAGCTAACATTTTCCTTGAATAGGAGAAATTAGTGATTAGCAGAAGAACCTCTTTTCACAACAATCATTTGAGTAAGCACAAGACTCATCATGATACAATACGAACAGTCTTTGCTGATGCATCAGGAGTGATCAGCCCAACTAAAGAGAAACAGTTTTTCAGTTTTTGTATCTTTCAAACCTTCTGAAAACCAAATTTTTAAAAATAATATTTTGCCTACATTGAAGGTATGTCATAAATAAGACCTCATGCTTCAATTTATTAACTTTGTTATTAAATTTCCACATTTCATTCAACAATGTGCAACTTTTACATGGACTGTTACAGCAGGGCTAACAGCATTAAAGAGTCTGGCAATTCACTAATTGGCTCTGAATCCTCAGCAACTCTTTCTGGCGAAGTGTAAAATGAGTGATATGACTCTGAAGAAAATGTGTCACCTGACAAAGCATTGTTATAATACACCAAGATTGTTTTGTTTCATCATAGAATCGTACAGTTCTGAGGAGGCCCTTTAGTCCATCGACTCTGTACCATCAAAACTATGCTAAATCTACCCTGGCTCCACTAACACGAGGGCCATAATCTTGAATATTATGACATTTCAAATGTTCATCCTTATTGAAGGCTTGAGGTTTTCTGCTTCAACTAAACAGGTATTGCACCCCTCTGGCTGAA
Organism: Chiloscyllium plagiosum; assembly: GCF_037043375.1. Taxonomy (NCBI): domain Eukaryota; kingdom Metazoa; phylum Chordata; class Chondrichthyes; order Orectolobiformes; family Hemiscylliidae; genus Chiloscyllium; species Chiloscyllium plagiosum. Next base: position 717,021 of record NW_028270153.1, on the reverse strand, counting down.
ACATTTCTTCCTCAAATCCCCTCTAAGCTTACCGCCTCCCATCTTAGAAGTACACTCCCTTGTTATTGATCCTTCAATGAAGGGAGGACAGCTACTTTCTATCACACTTCCCCACCCCCACCACCCCAAATACATCTGTCAGGTAAAACCCACCCTTCTATTTTCCAAAGGAAACAACCTGAGCTTATCTAGTATCACTTCTTCACTAAAGTGTTCCATCCCAGGAAACATCCTAGTGAATCTCCCCTACTATAACCACTTCCTTCCTAAAGTGCAGTGACCGAAACTGCACACAGTACTTCAACTGTAGCCTAACCAAAGTTCTGTAATTTTGGAGAAGATTTATAGCTCAGGGTGAGGTTCAGGTTTAAGTTTGCTCGCTGAGCTGTTGATTTGTTCTCAGACGTTTCAACATCATGCTAGGTAACATCAGTGAGCCTCTGATGAAGCACTGGTGTTCTGTCCCACTTGTTGTGGGTGTGTCTTGGGTGTTTTACTATTTATGGGTCTGTTGTGGTTGGTGATATCACTTCCAGTGCTTTTTCCTAGAGGTTGGTAAATGGGGTCCAAATTAATGTTTTTGTTAATGGAGTTTGTTTGAATGCCAAGCCTCTACGAATTCCCGTGCATGATTAGATTAGATTCCCTACAGTGTGAAAACAGGCCCTTCGGCCCAAGAATCCACACTGACCCACCGAACAGTAACCCACCCCGTCCCATTTCCCTCTGACTAATGCACCTAACACTAGGGGCAATTTAGCATGTCCAATTCACCTGACCTGCACATCTTTGGACTGTGGGAGGAAACCCACGCAGACACGGGGAGAACGTGCAAACTCCACACAGACGTGTCGCCAGAGGCTGGAATCGAACCTGGGACCCTGGTGCTGTGAGGCAGCAGTGCTAACCACTGAGCCACCATGCCGCATGTCTCTGTTTAGCCTGTCTCAGGATGGCTGTATTGTCCCAGTCAAACTGATGTCCCTCTTCGCCTATGTATGAATACTAATGATAGTTGGTCATGTGTTTTGATAGCTAGTTTCCTCCCTGTCTGTCCAGGATAATGTTTGTTGCAGTCCTTGCAGGATATTTTGTATCTGATGTTTGTTCTGCTGGTTGTTGGTACAGGGTCCTTTAAATTCATCAGGAGCTGTTTCAGTGTGGTGGAGATTTGTGGGTGACCATGATACATAGGGGCTAGAGAAATCTGGTCGTCATCTGAGACGTCTTTAACGTATGGCAGGGTGGCTCAAGTCTCTGGGCACGTTGTGTCTTCCTGTTTAGGTCTGTCGTGCCAGAATTAGCGGATTGTGATTATTGAGTACCCATTAATCCTGAATACGTTGTATAGCTGTTTTTCCTCGGCTTCTTGTAGTTCCTGGGTGCTGCAGAGAGTTGTGGCTCGTTTAAATAATGTTCAAATGGAGCTCTGTTTGTGGGTGTTGGGATGATTGTTCCTGTAGTCGAGTATCTAGTCAGTGCGTGTGGCTTTCCTGTAGACACTGGTCTACAGCTCTCCGTTGGCTTTTCCTATATAATTTATTCTGGATCAACAGGTACCTGATAAGCTCAGTCTGCCAATTCCGTGCAGTTCATATAAAAATCATATACAATAAATAAAAACACCAGTATCGATCTTATATTTGAAATATTTGAGAGAAAAACAGGCTAAACACTAAATGAAAAGGAAATGTCTTCAGTTTAAGACTAGAAATATTCACCAATCAGCTGCTTTCCCTACAGTCCTATCACACTGTGGTTGATGACACTCCACCGCTGACATCTCTGCAGGTAGGGTGCTCGATCCATGTGTTTAATTCCCCCATGCCACCCAGCTCACCTCTTGCACTGGAACCTATTTCTCACAATAAACCTCAAAGCCCTTTAGCATTAAGTTCCAACTTTGAACCAAATTATCAACTACAGGTACTGTGTTACACTTGAACACAGACCTTCTGGCCCAGAGGCAGGGACACTACTATTGTCACAAGAGCCCTCCACCCTTTCTCACATAACAATTCTCAGTTACAGTAATCAGCATCTGAGTTAGTCAAAGGATTCAAGTGCCACTATCATGTCATGCCTCTCAGACTATTTTAAACTTAAAGGCTGCTGTCTGAATTTGACAATCTCTAAAACTAAGCTTGGAAAACCTCACATTCACTCGGCCTCTGATCAAGTTGACTATGCTGTTTAATCTACCAAACAATGCAGAAAATCGCCAGATATGTTCTATCCATTAAAGCAGGATAAATACAACCCAGCTAATTATTGGATAAAAGCAAATTACTGCGGATGCTGGAATCTGAAACCAAACGAGAAAAAGCTGCAAAATCTCAGCTGGTCTGGCAGCATCTGTAAGGAGAGAAAAGAGCTGACGTTGAGTAAAACTGACCTTTTTGTCAAAGCTTTGACAAAGGGTCAGTTAGACTCGAAACATCAGCTCTTTTCTCTCCTTACAGATACTGCCAGACCTGCTGAGATTTTGCAGCTAATTATTGCACCATTTTATTCTCAATCACCTGTAAAGAGATGCAGGAGTCATCGACAGCGCTACTGGTAGGAGGCCGAGATCAAAACCCACCTCTGATAACTAAAACCAAAACACCCAGACAGGCTCGCCTCACCTCAATCTGTTAAGTGTGAAAAGTGGTATAACCTACCTCTCGCATTCCAATCTGTTATAAAGGACTGGTTAAATGAAATCCCTTCACTCCTTGTAATCAACAAGTAACAATTTATCTAACTCCAGTGAATAAATTAATAGAACCACTAACAAATTGAACAATTCCCCTGTTACCACTATTCCCAAATAAACAAAATTCTAATGGTATACTGTTCCAATAACTAAAAGTCCCACTTACAAAATACAACTAAAAAGTTAGACCTCAGTTCTATTGAAATTACAGCCAGGATACGTCTTCCAGAATACTCCGCACCCTCTCCGCTGATCATCTTTCAAGAACGCCTCCTCCTTCGATTTTGCGCTTTCGGAATATTAGCTAAGAGTGCCGCTGTACCTTTAGTCAGATGGTTACTCAGAGCCGAGTGCGCTAATCTCAGATGACAGTTTGCTCTCTGCCAATTTTCAAATGCCCTCTTCTTTTATTCCCTTGATGTCTTGTTAAACTTCTTTACAATCAGATTGATTTTCAGTTGTCAAAACCACCAGATTTAAGTTTAATTGGTCCTTAGTCTCCACCTACCTATCTTAAATTAATTGGCGAAATTTAAAAATGTATTGTCTTCGTAAAAATGCTGCTTTGCCTGCTAACAGTATAATCTTTGATACAAATGTTTCAATATGAGCACCTGACTACTGTCATGCTGCTACCCCAGACACTCTTAAAACTCTAAGCAAAGAAAAAAAATCTAAAGGAACCACAAACTCTCCTCCCCATCATTTTACAAACATTCAATTTTAACATCCTGCCTTCTAATTCACAAATACTGTACCCAACATTGCAATACTACCAAGTGACATTTGCCTAAAGGAATAACGTGCTCACCAATGTGCAGTTTGGGTTCTAGCAAGTTCCTGACCTAATTATAGCTTTGGTAAAAATATGGACAAAAGAGAGCTGAACTCTAGAGGGGTGGTGAAAATTATCGACCTTGGTATCAAGGTAGCATTCAATTAAGTTTAGCATCAAGAAGCCCAAGCAAAACCACAGTCAATGGAAATCAGGATGAAAACACTCCACTGGTTGAATCTGTACCCAAAACAATTAAAGATTTTTGTAGTTGTTGGAGATCAGTTAACTCAGCACCAAAAGAACAAGGAGTTCCGTGGTATGTAGTGTTCTAGGCCTAATCATCTTCAGTTGCTTCATCTGACCTTCCCTCTGTCATAAGGCTGGAAGTGGAGATATTCACTGATTGCACAATGTTCAGCACCACTTGTGACTCCTCAGATACTGAAGCAGTCCATGCTCAAATGGAGCAAGACCTGGACAATATCCAGGTTTGCGCAGAAAAGTGGCAAGTAACACTTGAGCCACCAAATACCAGGCAAAGATAATCTGACAGGACATTAAATAGTGTTACTGTTGTCCAATCATCCACTGAGTGTTACAATCAATCAGAAACTGGACAATCCATACAAATATGTGGCTAAAAACAGTAGGAATTCCACAATAAGCAACTGACATACTAACTTTCCAAAGACCATCCACCGTCTTCAAGACGCAAGTCAGGACTGTGATAAAATACTTTCCACTTGCCTGGACAAACAGTTCCAACATTGCAATAAGCTTAACATTTTCCAGGACAAAGCAGCCCATTGATCAACACCTTATTTAGCAACTTTAACATTCACTCCATTCAGTACTAATGCACAGTGACAATACGGCGTACCATCCAAAATACAAAGTGCAGTAACACAATTGCTCCTTTAACAGTACCTTTGATTCCTGCGACAATAAGCCACCTAAGGACATCAGGTGCATGGGAACACCACTGCTGTAGGTTCTCTTCCAAGCTACTCAACATCGCAATCCAGAACTATAATTGGCATTCCTACATTGTTGCTGGGTCAAAATCCTCAAGCTCCCTTTCTAATGGCACAGTGGATGCATCAACATTCCAAAGGCAGCAGTCTTTCAAAGAGACAGCCTGCTAGTATTTTCCTCAAGGGATGGGCAATAAATACTAGTCTAACCAGTGATCTCCCCCACTCCACCCCAACATTCTATGAATTAATCTTTAAAAAGTCCTCCAAACGTTGACACCACAGCCCCAAATTAAACTCTACAAATGACTAATAGAACATAGCACAGAACAGGCCCTTCGGCCCACAATGTTGGGCAGAGGATTATTCCTAATCTAAAATAAAATAACCTAACCTACGAACACCCCAACTCACTGCCGTCCATGTGCATGTCCAGCAGTTACTTAAATGTCCCTAATGACTCTGCTTCCATCACCACTGCTGACAACAAATTCCATACATTCACAACTCTGCGTAAAGAACCTATTTCTGACGTCTCCTCTATACCTTAAAACTATGATCTCTCGTGCCAGTCAATCCTGCCCTGGGAAAAGTCTCTGGCTAATGACTCTATCCATGCCTCTCATTACCTTGTATGCCTTGATCAGGTCATCTCTCTTCCTCCTCCTCTCCAGAGAGAAAAGTCCGAGCTAAGTCAACCTCTCTTTGTAAGACAAGTCTTCCAGTCCAGCCACCATCCTTGTAAACCTTCTTTGCACCCTGTCCAAAGCCTGTGCATCTTTCCTATAATACGGCGACCAGAACTAGACACAATATTCCAAGTGTGGTCTCACCAGGGTCTGGGAGAGCTGCAGCAAAACCTCACAGCTCAAACTCGATCCCCCTGTTAATGAAAGCCAAAACACCATATGCTTTCTTAACCTTCCTATACACAGCATGGCAACTTTTGAGGGATCTATGCACTTGCACACCAAGATCCCTCTATTCCTCCACACTGCAAGATCCCTGTCTTTAACCCTATATTCAGCATTCAAGTTTGACCTTCTAAAATGCATCACTTCGCATTTATCCAGGTCAAACTCCCATCTGCCCATTCTCAGCCCAGCTCTGCATCCTATGTCACGCTGCAGCCTGCAACAGCTCTTGATATCAACTGTACCCCCATCCTTTGTGTCATCAGCAAATTTACTCATCCACTCCTTAACCTCCTCATCCAAGTCATTTATAAAAACTACAAAGAGCAGACGCCCAAGAACAGAGCCCTGCGGGACACCGCTCACCACTGACCTCTATGAAGAATACTTTCTATCTCGAACCATCTTTGCCTTGTCAGCCGACCAATTCTGAATCCAGATAGCCAAATCTCCTTGCATCCCATGCCTCCTGACTTTATTAGCCTACCATGGGGAACCTTATCAAATGCCTCACTGAAGTCCATATACACCACATCCACTGCTCGAACTTTGTTGATCTGTCTTGTCACCTCATCAAAAGAACTCTAAGATTTGAGAGGCATGACCTGCCCCTCACAAAGCCATGTTGACTGCCTTTAATCACGCTATGCTTTTCAAAAAAGTCATAAATCCTATTCCTCAATTCTTTCCAAAACCTTGCTGACCACAGATACAAGATTAACTGGTCTGTAATTGCCAGAGATTTCCCTATTCCCCTTCTTGAAAAGAAGGGCAACATTCTCCTCCCTCCGTGGAGAGTGAGAAAGCAAAGATTTTGCCAGCGGCTTAACAACCTCCTTTCTTGCTTCCCGGAGCAATCTAGGATAAATCAGGTCTACCCCTGGGGACATATCAATCTTAATGTTTGCCAAAATTTCCCGCACATCAACTTCATCAATGTTGATCCGCTCAAACCTGTTTCCCAGCTCCTCTAAGTTTTCATTCCTTTCCTTACGTCCCTTTCCTTAGTGAAAACCGAAGCAAAAACCTCATTGAGGGATTCCCCTATCTGCTTAGGCTCCACGCACAAGTTCCCTCCGCTATCCCTGACTGGTCCTACCTTCTCCCTCATTCTCTTATTTCTCATGTGTCAGATTACAACAGGATCTTGACCAGATAAGCCAATAGGCTGAGGAGTGGTAGATGGAGTTTAATTCAGATAAATGAGAGATGCTGCATTTTGGGAAAGCAAATCTTAGCAGGACTTATACACGCAATGGTAAGGTCCAGTGTTGCTGAACAAAGAGACCTTGGAGTGCAGATTCATAGTTCCTTGAAGGTAGAGTCACAGGTAGATAGGATAGTGAAGGTGGCATTTGGTATGCTTTCCTTTATTGGTCAGAGTATTGAGTACAGGAGTTGGGAGATAATATTGTGGCTGTACAGGACATTGGTTAGGCCACTGTTGGAATATTGCACGCAATTCTCGTCTACTTCCTATCGAAAAAATGTTGTGAAACTTGAAAGGGTTCAAAAAAGATTTACAAGGATGTTACCAGAAATAGACAATAGACAATAAGTGCAGGAGTAGGCCATTCTGCCCTTCGAGCCTGCACCACCATTCATTATGATCATGGTTGATCATCCTCAATCAGTATCCTGTTCCTGCCTTATCGCCATAACCCTTGATTCCACTATCCTTGAGAGCTCTATCCAACTCTTTCTTAAACGAATCCAGAAGTTGGAGGATTTGAGCTACAGGGAGAAGGTGAACAGGCTGAGGCTGTTCTCCCTGGAGTGTCGGAGGCTGAGGGGTGACCTTGTAGAGGTTTACAAAATTATGAGGGGCATGGATGGGGTAGATAGGCAAAGTCTTTTCCCTGGGGTAAGGGAGTCCAGAACTAGAGGGCATAGGTTTAGGGTGAGAGGGGAAGGTATAAAAGAGACCTACGGGGCAACCTTTTCCACAGAGGGTGGTATGTGTATGGAATGAGCTGCCAGAGGAAGTTGTGGAGGCTAGTACAATTGCAACATTTAAGAGGCATTTGGATGAGCATATGAATAGGAAGGGTTTGGAGGGATATGGGCTGGGTGCTGGCAGGTGAGACTAGATTGGGTTGGGATATCTGGTCGGCATGGACAGGTTGGACCGAAGGGTCTGTTTCCATGCTGTACATCTCTATGACTCTATGAGTAAAATGCCTTGGGTTCTCCCTAATCCTTCCTGCCAAGCCTTTTTCATGAGCCCCCGCTCTCCTCAGTCCATTTCTGAGCTCCTTTCTAGTAAGCCTGTAAGCCTAACCATATCTCCCCTTTAACGTATAAAAGCTACAGATCATTTTTAACATTATACACCTGCAGGCTCCCGAAGCTGCTCTGTTTCAGAAAAATAATGTTGATAAAAGTTTCATTGTCCTAACCACTACAAAATGTGAGCCATTACACGTTAACCATGTTTTTAAGTGCGAGCAGCAGCGGAGGTAGGACGAACTCGGAAGACTGCAGATAAGGTAAGGCAGTTTTTATTAAAATTACTTACTGGTAGTGGGCAGCGGAGCTTTTCTCTTTCACAGAAGGAGCGGGAGCAGCAGAGGAAGTGACGGGGACCAGAGGGGTAGCCGGGAAGGTAAGCAGTGAGTATAAATACTCACCCTTCGAAGCCAACGGCCATTTTAAGTGTGAGCAACAGCAGAGAAGGAGCGGGAGCAGCGGAGGAAGTGATGTGGACCGGAGGGGCAGCCGGGAAGGAAAGCAGTGACCATATATATCAGCAAGGCAGCTAAACCAGAGACTCTACTGCTGTAGTGTCTCCCACCTGCCGCCCTCCTCTAACCTAGTTAATAAGTAGGAAGAGTGGGAGCGACGTCCAGGGAACTGCCGATAGTATATCTGGGCAGTGGCTGAACCCGAGACACTACACATGTCTCCCACCTCCCCCCTCCTCTAACCAAAAATAGGACTCTGGTTTGTTAAGGTAAGGATTTTCTATTTCTTTATCGGTGAATGGTTAAAATTTTACTTTATCTGGTTTATCTATTAATTGTTTTTTAGAAAAAGACTATAGCAGAGAGGTATCAAAAAGTATTTTAACTCAAACCTATACAAAGTAATAAAGTAATTAACTAAGCAGAGATGGCTGGACAGGTGATGCACTGTAGCTGTATGATGTGGGAGCTGGCTGATCCCATTGTGAATGGCAGTGACCACATCTGCAGCAAGTGTTGGTTGCTGGAAAAACTCCAGCTCAGAGTTGATGATATGGAATCTGAGCTTCAAACACTGCGGCACATCAGGGAGGGGGAGAGTGACCTGGACGCTTTGTTTCAGGAGGCAGTCACACCTGGGAAATTAAGTAATTCACATTCAGTTAGTGATCAGGGACATCAGAGTGTGACTGTAAGTGAGGCAGGCAGGGGAAACTTGAGTTCAGGAGTGCAGGAGCCTCAGCCCTTGACCTTGTCCAACAGGTATGAGATTCCTGCTCCCTATACGGATGAGGAAAAGGGCTCTGGACAGGATGAGCCAGCTGACCACGGCACCATGGTGCAGAAGGCCATTCAAGAGGGGGGAGCAAAAATACAAGTTGTTGTTATAGGGAATTCTATAATTAGGGGGTCAGATAGTATCCTATGCAAGCCAGATTGGGAGTCTTGCACGGTGTGTTGCCTGCCCGGTGCCAGGGTGCGGGACATCTCTGACCAGCTTGAAAGGATATTGGAGCGGGAGGGGGAGGATCCAGTTGTTGTGGTCCACGTTGGGACTAACAACATAGGTAAAGCTAGGATGGAGGACCTGTTTGGGGATTATCAAGCAATAGGAAGGAAATTGAAGTACCAGGTCCTCAAGGGTCATAATCTCCGGATTACTGCCCGAGCCACGTGCCAATTGGCATAGGGATAACAAAATTAGGACAGTAAACACGTGGCTAAGGGATTGGTGCGGGAAAGAGGGATTCCATTTCATGGGGCATTGGCATCAGTTTTGGAACCGGGGGGATCTGTACCGTTGGGACGGTCTCCACCTGAACCGATCTGATACCAATGTTCTAGTGAAGAGGATAAATAGGGTGGTCAGTAGGACTTTAAACTTCTGAGTTTTTGGGGGGGGGGGGGGGGGAGGGAAAGTGAAAGCGACAGGAAGTATGGAGTTAAATGGAAAGATAAGCAGGAGGATAGCATGTATGCAGGTGGATTTAATCTTGAGGCAGATTAGGAATGCAACAAAAAGGAAGGATAACTTAGGACATCTTATGACTTCCAATATCTCGAATGATAAGAATGTTAGCATTAAGGCACTTTACCTGAATGCTCATAGCATTTGTAACAAAGTAGATGAACTAACGGCACAGATCATCGTGAATGATTATGATGTGGTAGGCATCACAGAGACATGGTTGCAGGGGGTTCAGGACTGGCAGTTAAACATCCAAAGATTTACAACTTATCGAAAAGACAGGGAAGTGGGCAGAGGGAGCGGGGTGGCCTTGTTAGTTAAGAACAAAATTAAATCTATGGCACTGAATGACATAGGGTCAGATGATGTATAGTCTGTGTGAGTGGAATTGAGGAACCACAAAGGAAAAAAAACCATAATGGGAGTTACGTACAGACCTCCTAACAGTGGTCAGGACCAGTGGTGCAACATGCACCGGGAAATAGAAAAGGTATGTCAGAAAGGCAAGGTCACGGTGATCATGGGGGACTTCAATATGCAGGTGGACTGGGTAAATAATGTTGCCAGTGGATCCAAAGAAAGGGAATTCGTGGAATGCTGACAGGATAGCTTTTTGGAACAGCTTGTCATGGAGCCCATAAGGGAGCAGGCTATTTTGGACCTCGTGCTATGTAATGAACAAGACTTTATAAAAGATCTTAAATTAAGGGAACACTTAGGAAACAGTGATCATATGGTAGAGTTCAGTTTGCAGTTTGAAAGAGAGAAGGCAAAATCGGATGTAATGGTGTTACAGTTAAACAAAGGTAATTACGAGGACATAAGAGGGGAACTGACGAAAATCGACCGGAAGCAGAGCTTAGCAGGGAAGACAGTAGAGCAAAAATGGCAGGAGTTTGTAGGTATAATTGAGGATAGAGGTTCATCGCCAAGAAAAGAAAGATTATCCAGGGAGGGATTAGACAGCCATGGCTGACAAAGGAATGCAGGAAATGTATCAAAGAAAAAGAGAGATCCTATAAAGTGGCCAAGAGCACTGGGAAATCAGAAGATTTCCCAAACAGAGGATAACAAAGAGAGAAATAAGGAAGGAGAGGATCAAATATGAAGGTAGGCTAGCCAGTAATATTAGAAATGATAGTAAAAGTTTCTTTCAATACATAAGAAACAAACGACAGGCAAAAGTAGACATTGGGCCACTTCAAACTGATGCTGGAAGGCTAGTGATGGGAGATAAGGAAATAGCTGGAGAACTTAATAAGTACTTTGCATCAGTCTTCACAGTGGAAGACATGAGTAATATCCCAACAATTAAAGGGAGTCAGGGAGCTGAGTTGAGTATGGTTGCCATTACAAAAGAGATAGTGCTAGAAAAGCTAAAAGGTCTTAAAATTGATAAATCTCCTGGCCCCGACGGGCTACATCTAGAGTTCTGAGGGCGGTGGCTGAGCAAATAGCGGAGGCATTGGTTGAGATCTTTCAAAAGTCACTGGAGTCATGGAAAGTCCCGAATGATTGGAAGACCGCTGTTGTAACCCCCTTGTTCAAGAAAGGAGCAAGACAAAAGATGGAAAATTATAGGCCAATTAGCCTAACCTCGGTTGTTGGTAAAATTCTAGAATCCATCGTTAAGGATGAGGTTTCTAAATTCTTGGAAGAGCAGGGTCGGATTAGAATAAGTCAACATGGATTTAGTAAGAGGAGGTCATGTCTGACAAACCTGTTAGAATTCTTTGAAGAGGTGACAAGTAGGTTAGACCAGGGAAACCCAGTGGATGTGGTCTACCTAGACTTCCAAAAGGCTTTTGACAAGGTACCACACGGGAGGCTGCTGAGTAAGGCGAGGGCCCATGGTGTTCGAGATGAGCTACTGGCATGGATCGAGGATTGGCTGTCTGACAGAAGGCAGAGAGGGGATAAAAGGTTCTTTTTCGGAATGGCAGCCGGTGACAATCGGTGTCCCGCAGGGTTCAGTGTTGGGGCCGCAGCTGTTCACATTATATATATGAATGATCTGGATGAAGGGACTGGGGGCATTCTAACGAAGTTTGCCGATGATACAAAGTTAAGTGGACAGGCAGGTAGTACTGAGGAAGTGGGGAGGCTGCAGAAGGATCTAGACAGTTTGGGAGAGTGGTCCAGGAAATGGCTGATGAAGTTCAATGTGAGCAAATGCGAGGTCTTGCACTTTGGAAAAAAGAATACAAGCATGGACTACTTTCTAAACGGTGAGAAAATTCGTAAAGCCAAAGTACAGAGGGATCTGGGAGTGCTAGTCGAGGATTGTCTAAAGGTAAACATGCAGGTTGAATCCTTGATTAAGAAAGCAAATGCAATGTTGTCATTTACCTCAAGAGGGTTGGAATATAAAAGCACCGTTGTGTTACTGAGACTTTATAAAGCTCTGGTTAGGTCCCATTTGGAGTACTGTGTCCAGTTTTGGGCCCCACACCTCAGGAGGGACATACTGGCATTGGAGCGTGTCCAGTGGAGTTTAGAAGATTAAGGGGAGATCTAATATAAACTTACAAGATAATACATGGTTTGGAGAGGGTGGACGCTAGGAAATTGTTTCCGTTAGGCAAGGAGACTAGGACCCATGGACACAGCCTTAGAATTAGAGGGGGTAAATTCAGAACAGAAATGCGGAGACATTTCTTCAGCCAGAGTGTGGTGGGTCTGTGGAATTCATTGCAGCTGAGTGCAGTGAAGGCTGGGACGCTAAATGTCTTCAAGGCCGAGATTGATAAATTCTTGATGTCACAAGGAATTAAGCGCTACGGGGAGAATGCGGGTAAGTGGAGTTGAAATGCCCATCAGACATGATTAAATGGTGGAGTGGACTCGATGGGCCGAATGGCCTTACTTCCACTCCTATGTCTTATGGTCTAACCACTAATTGTGTAGTTTAGAGAACTCCAATGAACTCACCTGTAACATCACAAATGAGACCAGTTTGTCTTCAAAGACTGGGGTATAACAGACATTTTTGCCCCTGCCCTCATCATTAAGAATTTTCTTTCTTGAGGTAAGGGTATTTCCCTTCCTAACAATTTTGTCAAATAATTTCTATTGTGGATTGGTTGCTCTGTGACTCAGTCCTAAACCATGATTTTAAATACAGTTACAGGCTTGCTGTAACTCTCAAGGCAATTGCTCCAGCACTGGTACGTATGTATATGGCACTTATCAAACTAAGATTTAAAATAATTCATCACTTTGAAGTTGGCCCCTATGAGAAATCTTCAAAGCAACAGAAAAACTTAGACTGCATTCAGAATGTAACTTTAAAAAGAAAGGAACATTACATCATTTAAAATGGAATGCAGTCACATGCCCTCAACATTCAGTAAGCATAACTTGTGGATTTCTGAACTGATAGCAGGTAACTAGAGAGGGGGGTCTTGGAAGATGGGTTAAATTGGAGGTTAGACTCAATATTATACCTTGGTTTACTTCAAAAGGCAAGTACAATCAATTGAAACATGTGAGAAAATTAGTTGAAGCAAAAGTGAACTTAGACAAAAAGTAAACAATTTCCTAAAATAGAACATAGAAGAATACAGCGCAGTACAGGCCCTTCGGCCCTCGATGTTGCGCCGATCCAAACCCACCTAACCTACACTAGCCCACTATCCTCCATATGCCTATCCAATGCCCGCTTAAATGCCCATAAACAGGGAGAGTCCACCACTGCTACTGGCAGGGCATTCCATGAACTCACGACTCGCTGAGTAAAGAACCTACCCCTAACATCTGTCCTATACCTACCCCCCCTTAATTTAAAGCTATGCCCCCTGTAATAGCTGACTCCATACGTGGAAAAAGATTCTCACTGTCGACCCTATCTAAACCCCTAATCATCTTATACACCTCTATCAAGTCACCCCTAAACCTTCTTTTCTCCAATGAAAACAACCCCAAGTGCCTCAGCCTTTCCTCATACGACCTTTCTACCATACCAGGCAACATCCTGGTAAACCTCCTCTGCACCCGTTCCAGTGCCTCCACATCCTTCCTATAGTATGGTGACCAAAACTGCACACAATACTCCAGATGCGGCCGCACCAGAGTCTTATACAACTGCAACATGACCTCAGTACTCCGGAACTCAATTCCTCTACCAATAAAAGCCAGTACGCCATATGCCTTCTTTACCGCACTATTTACCTGGGTGGCAACTTTCAACGATTTGTGTACATGGACACCAAGATCCCTCTGCTCATCCACACTACCAAGTATCCGACCGTTAGCCCAGTACCCCATCTTTTTATTACTCTTACCAAAGTGAATCACCTCACACTTGGCTACATTGAACTCCATTTGCCACCTTTCTGCCCAGTTCTGCAGCTTATCTATATCCCCCTGTAACCTGCCACATCCTTCCTCACTGTCTACAACTCCTCCGACTTTCGTATCATCCGCAAACTTGCTCACCCAACCTTCTAACCCCTCCTCCAGGTCATTGAGAAAAATGACAAACAGCAATGGTCCCAAAACAGATCCTTGCGGAACACCGCTAGTGACGGCACTCCAAGATGAACCTTTGCCATCAACTACTACCCTCTGTCTTCTTCCAGCCAGCCAACTCCTAATCCAAACCTCCAACTCACCCTCAATGCCATACCTCCGTATTTTTTGCAGTAGTCTACCATGGGGAACCTTATCAAACGCCTTACTAAAATCCATATACACCACATCTACTGCTTTCCCCTCGTCCACCACCTTAGTCACCTTCTCAAAGAATTCAATAAGGTTTGTGAGGCACGACCTGCCCTTCACAAAACCATGCTGACTATCCTTGATCACATTATTCCTATCCAGATGTTCATAAATCCTATCCCTTACAATTCTCTCTAAGATTTTGCCCACAACAGAAGTGAGACTCACCGGCCTATAGTTACTAGAAATAATTAAGCTTACCTGGGTGAGCGTCTGTACTTGAATAATATTAATTAGCCGGAAAAGAAATGAGAGTCTGTTTTCCACACGTGAGATGTAGGATAGCAGGCAGCACTGGGAAATGACTTCTGCAACTAGGTAGAAAACAGCGTACAGAATGATCAAAGGATAACCACATTCCCACATCTATCCCAAAAAATCAAGAGAAATTGCAAACTAGTCAATGTCACAAACATCAGTTCATAAAAAATTACATTTACTGGATTAGTTGAGTAACATACATGATTGTAATCCCACCAGATCTCAATGAAAACAGCTAAACTGCCAGACACGACACCAAAGTTCACTGAAATCAAAGCCACTCAAAGGTTTAGTAATCACGCAAGATCCACCTTTTTGTCACTTGCATTAAAGTCAAGAATATATTAGGTTTTTACATATTAAGGTTATTCCAGTTTTGAGATAACCAGTTCAAGGAGCCCACCAGGAAAATCTTAAGGATCAGTATAGGAGATGAAGTGGTAAAAGCTGTTTTGGGCTCTATTATCCACAGTCATGAATTGTGTGCAGTGTCACAAATGAGGGCTTGCTGCTGGATTCCCATTCATAAATTTGATTTGGCTCTTTGAAGATTCAAGGGCACTTACCACTCAAAACCATTTTTGCATGCTACATCTGAGATTGTGATAAAATGAACAAAATCCATGCCTGCAGGTTTGTCATTGATAAATTTATACTGTCATGCTAATTTGGTTTGTTCCCTCAAAATAATCTCCTCCAATGCATATATACTTCCACTTCTCCATTGCTTACGAAAGGACCTTATTTGCGTTATACCTTTTACAGCATCTGTTTGACTTTCAAATCGGTCCAAGGACAACACAATACAGCGAACCAGCATGTTAGAATCCACTAAAGAACTGTTGATCTGATTCAAAAATATCTGAAACTGAATAAAAAAGACAGCATTGTGAATTGCTGTACTTTGTGGCAAGAGTCATAGAGTCATAGAGATGTACAGCATGGAAACAGACCCTTCAGTCCAACCTGTCCATGCCGACCTGATATCCCAACCCAATCTAGTCTCACCTGCCAGCACCCGGCCCCATATCCCTCCAAACCCTTCCTATTCATATGCCCACCCAAATGCCTCTTAAATGTTGCAATTGTACCAGCCTCCATCACATCCTCTGGCAATTCATTCCATGCATACACCACCCTCTGCATGAAAAAGTTGCCCCTTAGGTTTCTTTTATATCTTTCCCCTCTCACCCTAAACCTATGCCCTCTAGTTCTGGACTCCTCGACCACAGGGAAAAGACTTTGCCTACTTATCCTATCCATGCCCCTCATAATTTTTTAAGTTTTGAAATGGACCATCCGGAAATAGATTAACATAGTCATACAGGTGGTAAAACACAGGCTTCTTCTTCACTATGGATATTCAATCCCTCAACATCTCCATCAGCCACCTGGATGGCTCAAACATCTGTTTCTTCCTAAACAAGGAGGTCCAAACAATCACTAGTAACCACCATAACCTCCACCTGGAAGAAAGTGAGGACTGCAGATGCTGGAGATCAGAGTTGAGTGTGTGGTGCTGGAAAGGCACAGCAGGCCAGGCAGCATCCAAGGAGCAGAGAGTCTATGTTTCAGGCATAAGCCCTTCATCAGGAATGAGGCTTGCAGGCCAAGGGGGCGGAGAGCGAAATCGGATGGGGGGTGGATGGGGTGCATAGTCGCTGTGAATGCAATAGGTAGATGAAGAATGGGTCCACTCCAAGCTCACCGACTCCCACAGCTATCTGGACTACACCTCCTCCCACTCTGCCTCCTGTAAAATGCTATCCTTACTCCCAAATCCTCTGCTGTATCTGCTCCTAGGAGGACCAATTCCACAATAGAACAAGCCAGATGGCCTCCTCCTTCAAAGACTGCAATTTCCCCTCTCAAATGGTTGATGATGCCCTCCAGTGCATCTCCTCCACTTCCTGTACCTCTGCTCTTGAACACTACCCCCCCAACCACAACAAGGACAGAAACCCCGCTGGTCCTCACCTTCCACCCTACCAACCTCTCCAGATACACTGCACCATCCTCTGCCATTTCCGCCACCTACAAACAGACCCTACCAGACATATATATTTCTCTCACCACTCCATCTGCGTTTCCCTTTGTGACTCCCTTGTTAGGTCCACGCACCCCACAAAACCACCCTCCCACCCCAACACTTACCCCTGCCATTGAAGGAAGTGAAAAATCTATGCCCACACCTCCCTCACTTCCATTCAAGACCCCAAAGAATCCTTCCACATCCGAAGCAATTTACCTATACTTCCACACACATCATCTACTTCATCTGTTGCACCTGATATGGTCTCCTCCACATTGGGGAGACAGGACACCAACTTGCGGATCATTTCAGAGAACATCTCTGGGACCCCACACCAATCAACCCCACCGCCCTGTAGCAGAACGCTAACTCCCCCTCTCTCTCCGCCAAAGACATGCAGGTCCTGGGCCGCCTCCATTGCCAAACTCTAACCACCCAATGCCTGGAGGAAGAACGTCTCGTCTTCCATCTTGGGTCACTGTAGATTTCACCAGTTTCCCCATTTCCCCTCCCCAACCTTATCCCAGTCTCAACTTTCCAATTCAGCACTGTGCTCTTGAACAGTCCTATCTGTCCAGCTTCCTTCCCACCTATCTGCACCACCCATTTCTCCAACCTATCCCTTTCACCCCCACCTTCATCTACCTACCTCATTCCCAGCTACCTTTCCCACAGCTCCACCCCCTCCCATTTATCTCAGTCACCTTGAATAAAGAAACAAATTTACAGCCTAGGAGTAGGCCTTTCGGCCCTCCAAGCCTGTGCTGAGCCAAATACACTGTCTAAAGCTATTGCCAAATTCCTAAAGATCTGTACCCCTTTGATCCCCACCCTTTCATGCATCTGTCCAGGCGCACCTTAAATGAATCTACAGTGCCCGCTTCTACTACCTTTATTGGCAACACGCACCAGGCACCTACCACCCTCTGAGTAAAGTACTTGCCGCGTGTATCCCCTTTAAACTTTTCTCCTCTCACCTTGAACACATGACCTCATTATTGAATCCCTCACCCTGGGAAAAAGCTTATCTCTATCCATGATTTGGAGATGCCGGTGTTGGATTGGGGTGTACAAAGTTAAAAATCACAACACCAGGTTATACTCCAACAGGTTTAATTGGAAGCACACTAGCTTTCGGAGCATCACTCCTTCATCAGGTGATAGTGGAGGGCTCAATCCTAACAGAATTTATAGCAAATATTTACAGTGTGATGTAACTGAAATTATACATTGAAAAATTGATTGTCTGTTAAGCCTTTCATCTTTTAGAATACCATGACAGTTTCACTTCTTTCACGTGTAAATCACAAAACCTTTTTTTATATAAATAGTTGCATTCTCAGGTTAGCTGTTAACAATGGTGATAGCTAGACAATATGTTGAAGGTGTTCTCCCCCTGTGTTCTCTGTCTATACCATGATGTTTAGATTGATTCTAATCTAAAAAGTGAGATAAGAGTTTTACATGAATTCATGCAGTTTTTGAGCAAAGTACAATGTAACCCTGCAAGCAGAAACTCACCCCACAAAATATGCATGTGCATGTGGGTCTTTGTCTGTCTGCGTGTGTCTGTCTGGGTTGGGGGTTGTGTGAGAAAGTGTGCGCGCGTGTGTGGTGAGTGCAGAGTGTCTTAAGTCTGTGAGGGGGTGCATGTGCCTGTAAGGGTGTGTGTGTGTGTGTGTGTGTGTGTGTGTGTGTGTGTACAGGAGTGCTTGTGTGAGAGTGTGTGTGTGTAGGAGTATCTGTATATGTCTAGTGCAGTGGTGGTCATCTATAAAGTGACATGAACCCAAGGTCCCGGTTGAGGCCCTCCCTATGGGTACCGAACTTAGCTATCAGCCTCTGCTCGGCCACCTTTCGCTGCTGCCTGTTGTGAAGTCCGCCTTGGAGGATGGTCACCCGAAGGTCTGAGGTCGAATGTCCAGGACCACTGAAGTGTTCCCCAACTGGGAGGGAACACTCCAGTTCGGTACCCATAGGGAGGGCCTCAACCGGGACCTTGGGTTCATGTCACATTACAGGTGACCACCAGTGCATTATACACACAGATACTACTACACACACACACACACCTGTACATACATATACACTGACACTCCCACACACCCTTACAGACACACGCTCACACATGCACCCTCTCACAGACTTAAGACACACTGCACTCACCACACACACACACACTTTCTCACACTCAACCCCTAACCCAGACAAAGACCCACATGCACACATATAATTTGTGGGGTGAGTTTGTATTTGCAGGGTTACATTGTACTTTGCTCAAAAACTGCATGAAATCATGTAAAACTCTGATCTCACTTTTTAGATTAGAATCAATCTAAACATCATGGTATAGACAGAGAACACAGGGGGCTAACACCTTCAACATGTTGTTGTGGTTCTGTTCGCCGAGCTGGGAATTTGCCTTGCAAACGTTTCGTCCCCTGTCTAGGTGACATCCTCAGTGCTTGGGAGCCTCCTGTGAAGCGCTTCTGTGATGTTTCCTCCGGCATTTATAGTGGCCTGTCTCTGCCGCTTCCGGTTGCCAGTTTCAGCTGTCCGCTGTAGTGGCCGGTATATTGGGTCCAGGTCGATGTGTTTGTTGATGGAGTTTGTGGATGAGTGCCATGCCTCTAGGAATTCCCTAGAATAAATGCCGGAGGAAACATCACAGAAGCGCTTCACAGGAGGCTCCCAAGCACTGAGGATGTCACCTCGACAGGGGACTAAACGTTTGCAAGACAAATTCCCAGCTCGGCGAACAGAACCACAACAATGAGCACCCAAGCTACAAATCTTCTCCCAAACTTTGAACACCTTCAACATATTGTCTAGTTATCATCATTGTTAACAGCTAACCTGAGAATGCAACTTTTAAAAAAAAAGGTTTTGTGACTTACACGTGAAAGAAGTGAAACTGTCATGGTATTCTAAAAGATGAAAGGCTTACAGAATCAATTTTTCAATGTATAATTTCAGTTACATCACACTGTAAATGCTTGCTATAAATTCTGTGTGTTAGGATTATGCCCTCCACTATCATCTGATGAAGGAATGATGCTCCAAAAGCTAATGTGCTTCCAATTAAACCTGTTGGACTATAACCTGGTGTTGTGTGATTTTTATCTCTATCCACCCTGTCTATACCCTTCATGATTTTGTAGACCTCAATCAGATCCCCCCTCAATCTCCTTTTTTCTAATGAAAATAATCTTAACCTCCTCAACCTCTCTTCATAGCTAGCACCTTCCATACCAGGCAACATCCTCAAATCTTCTCTGTCCCCTTTCCAAAGCATCCACATCCTTTTGGTAGTGTGGCAACAAGAACTGTACACCTTGGCCCACACGCCTCATTCCTGATGAAGGGCTTCTGCCTAAAACGTCAACTCTCCTGCTCCTTGGATGTTGCCTTTTCCAGCACCACACTCTGACATCATCTCCACCTGGCTGAGCTTGTTGCCCCAATGAACAATTTCTCTTTCAACTTATCCTGTTTTCTCCAAACAAATGGTGTGGTCATACAGACCTTCATGGGACCTAGCTATATTTATCTATCTTTTTGACAACTTTATCGAACATTACTTGTCCCACTCCTATAAAACCACAGAAAATTAAAGGCACAAAAAGAGACTTTTAGCTCATCGCATGTATGCGGCCAAAATAAAGCTTGTAATTTGGGGTGGCATAGTGGCTCATTGGTTAGCACTGCTGTCTCACAGCGCCAGGGACCTGGGTTCAATTCTAGCTGCATGTGCGTGTGTGTATGGGTTTCCTCAGTCCAAAGATGTGCAGTGTAGGTGGACTCGCCATGCCAAATTGCCCACATAGTGTTCACGGCTGCGTTGGGTAGCCATGGGAAATGCAGGGATGAGATAGGGATGCAAGTCTGGATGGGATACTCTTTGGAGAGTTAGTGTTAATGTGTTGGGCCAAATGGCCTGTTTCCACACTGCAGGGATTCTATATATAGATATCCATTCTAATCTCACCTCCCAGTACCCAGTCCTGGGCCTCGCAGGTTACTGCACTTCAGTTGCAGATTCAGGTTATTTTTAAATGAGAAGAGGGTTTCAGCCTCCACTACCAAACTAGGCAGAAAATTCTAGATACCAATGCAGTGAAAAGGTGTTGCCTCAATCTTTTACTACCACATTAAAAACTGAACTCTGGCACATTACTTCTCATTTGGAAAGACCCTAATTCCCTATCTCCTCTATTTAGGAGATAGAAGCAGAAAAACAGGAGGTATAGTCTACTCAGCCCTTCAAGCCTACTTTTCCCTTAAACACTATCTTGTTTATCATCCAACTCAGTACCCTCTTCTTCATAGTTCTTGAAGCTAAAGGGATCAAAGCCTATATCTAACTCCTCTTTGAAACATTCAATATTTTGACCCAAGCTGCTTTCATTGATAAAGAGCTCCACAGGCTCACCACACACTTTGGGTGAAGTAATTTCTTCTCATCTCAGTTCTACATGGCTGACCCCTGTGACAATTGGTTTTGGACACCCCACAGAGAATATCTTGCCTGCATTTACCCTAGGAGAAAGCAAGGATGCAGATGCTGGAGATCAGAGTTGAAGACTCTGATGCTGGAAAAGGACAGGTCAGGCAGCATGTGTGGAGCAGGACAGTCATCGTTTCAGGCATAAGCCCTTCATCAGGAATGAGACTTGTGGGTCAAGGGGGCTGAAAGATAAATGGGCGGGGTGGGGGGGGGGGGGGGGGGGGAGAAGAGGAGGTAGCTGGGAATGCAACAGGTAAATGAGATGGGGATTGATGGTGATAGGTCGAAGTGGAGCAGATAGACAGGAAGGAAGACAGACAGGTAGGGCAGTGCCATTTGAAGGGTTGGATCTGGGATAAGGTGGGGGGAGGGGAGGTCAGGAAACTGGTGAAATCAACACTGATCTCATATGGTTGCAAGGTCCCAAAGCGGAAGATGAGGCGGCTTGAACTCTGTGGAGGCGGCGGCCCAGGACTTGCATGCTCTTGGCAGAGGAATGGAGAGTAAGGCACCACGTTTTACAGGGGTATGGGTGGAAGGTGTAATCCAGGTAGTTGTGGGAGTCGGTGGATTTGAAGTAGACATCAGTGTCGAGTCGGTCAATTATAGACAAATTCTGCCTGGTCGGCGAGGCCCCCGTGCCATGAACAAATACAAATACTGTACAGGTATCACTGATCTTGTTGGAAGAATTAAATCAATTTGGCAACCAATTCCCAACCTTCTCTCATCTTTATCTCGTCCATCTTCCTTCCCTTCTGTGACTTCTCCAGCTCTAGTCATGACTCCCACAATTATCCCCATTGCACTTCCTCACACCCTGCTTAATTAAGGACTTAACTCCATCTGCAGTTTCTATCTCTCCATTAGATCAGTTCTGATAACACCCTCTTCAAAAATGGTGTCTGATATTTCTTACTTTTCCCTCAACTGAGGATCCCATCCACCACAAACCTCTGCTCTCATCTCTTCCCTTGCCTTCTGGAACAATGACAGGGTTCCTATTAGCCTGCATATTGATCATCCTTTGCCAGTTTCACTAAACATCTCTTTCACTCAACACTGCTACAATAGCAATTTCCTAAGCAGATGCAGGTGTCGCAAGTCATTTTACCTATAATCTCAAACTCCTTTTAAGTGAAGCAGCATTTTAATTTACTTCTTTCAAACTCGTCAACTGTATTCACTGCTCTCAATACTGTCTCCTTTTCATCAAGGAGACTAAATGCAGACTAGGTGACTGCTCTGTGGAACACCTTCACTCAGTCTGTAAGAGTGATCCTGACCTTGGGGTCACTTGCCAGTTCATTCACAGTCTTCGTCTTCTGCTCACACCTCTACCCTTCAGTCTGATACATTGTTCCAGTGAAACCCAATGCAGACTGGAAGGGCAGCATCTCATTTCCCACTTTGACACTTAAAAAGCCTTCTGGATTCAGACTTCAGACCATGATCTCTGCCTTTCACTCTGTTTTCCCCACCTTCAGACTTCCATCCAGTCACTTTTGCACCCAACCCCCCCCCCCCCCCCCCCCAGCCTTATTGCTGATTCTGGGGTTCTTTCTTGCACCCATCAAAAAAGCTGAAATCAGTTGTGTTGGGCCTTCAAGTGTCAAAAGCAATTAAGCAATCCAAAAAAAAGCAAGTTATCTTCTGTTCCTTGTGGTTCGTGCCTAGTGATACCTGGGAGAGTGACAGCACTAGCTTGTTTGAACTCATTACCTGAATCCAGCAGAATTAGGACAAATGGTATGCACCACCTTCAGTTGGGGTTCATTTATCATTCCAGCTTCATGATCATTTTTACTGATGGGTGATATATAAGCACCTTCCAAAATTCTTAAAGTAAATACTTGCTAGACTAGTAAATTAGACAGATATTCATTTACAGATTAAGCGGTGCAGCTCACTATACCACAACTCACCTTCTCTTCTGTGTTTACATATTTATTAAACCTCTTGAAGGCATCAATGTTGAATTTCATCAGCTCACCCAAAAGATCAAAATAACTTTGCAATACATCCCTGGATTTACACTCACTGTCGATAATGCAGAAAAGAATGTGCTGTCAAAGCAAACATACAAGACTTTAACTTCTTTGCAAGGCACTGACCTTCAGTGGCCTTAATGGCAATTACACTTTTGTTCCGAAGCTGAGTTCTGAACATTTACCTCCAACATTCAAGCATATTACCCCAAAGTTTTATTTTGGTTTCCAAGGAATTTGTTTTTAAATTTCAATAAAAACTAACGGATATTGGATTCTCTGGTTAGAAATCACCCTTTCATCCATGTAATAGTTATGATCAGTTCAAGTTGATAGAATGGTTTCCTCCCAGTTTATTCATTGTTCGGGCCTACCGCATGGGAACCATGGATAATAGTTTTAATTCTGCTCCACTCAAAATGCATTGCACAACTCAGCATCTCACTACTGAAGCTACAAGGATGTGTAGCGAGAGCAGAATACTATCTACTGGCCTGACAAACTTGAAAGTAAGGGAATAAAGCACCAAGCTAGAAGCTTCACTGTGTACTTAAGTTTGCAATTCTCAATCCAAGAGTGGCCAACACTGGTATAACTTGTCAAATTACCAAACTATTCTTTTCAACACTACATTAAGTACATCAAATAAATTTAACTAGGAGAAAGTGAGGACTGCAGATGCTGGAGATCAGTGCTCAAAAATGTGTTGCTGGAAAAGCGTAGCAGGTCAGGCAGCATCCAAGGAGCAGGAGAATCGACGTTTCAGGTATAAGCCCTTCTTCAGGAATGAGGAAGGTGTGCCAAGCAGGCTAAGATAAAAGGTAGGGAGGAGGGACTTGGGGGAGGGGCATTGGGAATGCGATAGGTGGGAGATGGTTAAGGTGAGGGCAATAGGCTGGAGAGGGGGTGGGGGCGGAGAGGTCGGGATGATGATTGCAGGTCAAGAAGGCGGTGCTGAGTCCGAGGGTTGGGACTGAGATAGGGTGGGGGGAGGGGAAATGAGGAAGCTGGAGAAATGAAAGCAGATTTCTCCAGCTTCCTCATTTCCCCTCCCCCCACCTTATCTCAGTTCCAACCCTCGGACTCAGCACCGCCTTCTTGACCTGCAATCTTCTTCCCGACCTCTCCGCCCCCACCCCTCCTCGGTCTATCACCCTCACCTTAACCTCCTTCCACCTATCGCATTCCCAACGCCCCTCCCCCAAGTCCTTCCTCCCTACCTTTTATCTTAGCCTGTTTGGCACACCTTCCTCATTCCTGATATAGGGTTTAGGCTCGAAACGTCGATTCTCCTGTTCCTTGGATGCTGCCTGACCTGTTGCGCTTTTCCAGCAACACATTTTTCAGTTCATCAAGTAAATTTAAGCCAACATAAGTGTTGACACATTCAAAAGAATTTGAAATGATATTCATCCTCTGATTCTCCAAGTTTTTCTCTGACTTATAAGCAGCGGACATTTTCACATCCAGCAGAGCTGTTCGACCACCATTTGGCAGATGCTCACACTTCTAGAGGACAGGAGTGAGGACTTCATTCTCTTTTGCCAGATGGTGTACAGGGACACATCAACCAATGTGAGGAGGATGTTAGGAGATTACAGGGATGACCTGGACATGTTAAGTGAGTGGTCAGATGCATGGCAGATGCAGTTTAATGTGAATAAATGTATGGTTATCCACTTTGGTGGCAAGAACAGGAAGGCAGATTACTACCTAAGTAGAATCAATTCATGTAAAGGGGCAATGCAGAGAGATCTGGGTGTTCTTGTACACCAGTCAATGAAGATAGCATGCAGGTACAGCAGGTAGTGAAGGCGGCTAATAGCATGCTGGCCTTCATAACAAGAGGGATTGAGTTAGAAGCAAAGAGGTTCTTCTGCAGCCGTACAGGGCCCTGGTGAGACCTCACCTGGAGTATTGTGTGCAGTTCTGGTCTCCAAATTTGAGGAAAGACATTCTGGCTATTGAGGGAGTGCAGCGTAGGTTCACGAGGTCAATTCCTGGAATGGCAGGACTACCTTACGCTGAAAGATTGGAGCAACTGGTCTTGTATACCCTTGAGTTTAGAAGACTGAGGGGGGATCTGATTGAGATATATAAGATTATTAAAGGATTGGACACTCTGGAGGCAGGAAACATGTTTCCGCTGATGGGTGAGTGCTGAACCAGAGGACACAGCTTATAAATATGGGGTAGACCATTTAGGACAGAGATGAGGAGAAACCTCTTCACCCAGAGAGTAGTGGCTGTGTGGAATGCTCTGCCCCAGAGGGCAGTGGAGGCCCAGTCTCTGGATTCATTTAAGAAAGAGTTGGATAGAGCTCTCAAGGATAGTGGAATCAAGGGTTATGGAGATAAGGCAGGAACAGGATACTGATTAAGGATGATCAGCCATGATCATATGGAATGGTGGTGCAGGCTCGAAGGGCAGAATGGCCTACTCTTGCACCCATTGTCTATTGTCAATGGCCACACCAATCCCTCTGCCCTGCCGAATACCACCCCCCTCCTACCCCATGCACATCCAGTGACACCACACCCCACTCAGCAAAAATAAAAACAAACTCCATTCTGCACACTAGTAAAAGAAGCAAAGTTAAACACATTTGAATGGTTAATTTGGTCTAATTGTGCAAACTGAAATATGCAAGAAATTCTTCTCACCATCCAGCAGCTTGACCATTTTGCATCTTAAAGTTTGACTTACCTCCAGCAGGCCACGTTTCAAAAGAAACATCTGGTCAGCATAAGAAGTCACTCCTCGTAGAAAACTCTCAACTGCTCTTGCCTGCCAGAATCTGCCGGGAATGAGTAACAAGAATAGCAATTCAACTGGTTTAATTCCTTAGCTATTGTCTGCTTGACTTTCCTGAAAGTGGATCACCTACTGGGTCTAGTTACACAGGCAATACACATTCTGCTAGCACTGGCCATCAATCAAGTGTGCATTTTACCATCAATTCAATTTACTAGAGTAAAACCTTGCAATTATAATACATTGTTGCCTCAGCCATAATAAAATAACTCCAGAAATGGAGAATTGAGGTCATCATGTTCACAGTCTGAGACGATGGAGGTCATAAACTCTTAACACCTTTACCAAGCTTCAGGACCTGTTTTTCAATAAACATTCTACATAGATACAACAGGAATTAAACATTCAATACAAATCCATCCTAAACTACATGCTTGGCATGAAAAGGAATAGGAATCAGAGATTGGTACTTATTACTTATAGCTGTTAGCTCCATTTTCAGCCACTTATTTTCCATCAGTCTGCAGTCCTATAGCCGATGGTTATGTTCAGATGTAAACCACCTGCTTTTAAATAATTATTAAACAGAATATTTAACGTCATCCTGGAGAAACAGAAAAGTTCAAAATTGAAGAGCTCTAGTTATGGACATCCATCCAAGAGTGATAAAAATAATGGAACCCCCTTGACCATTATTAGAGAGTCTCTTAAAACTAATTTCAAAATCAAACAAGACCAGAGATGTAATCGTAGACCCATCAGTCCAGTATCTGTTGCTGGTAACACGAGAGAAGAGATTCCAAGAGATGTTCTTTATGAACACATGGAAAGGGAAGGAGTCATAATAAATTCACCATCAGTTTCTGCGAAAGCTACCTGAAAGAGGATTCTGCAGGTTCTTTCTTCATCACTTGTAATAACCTTGTCAGAAGTCCTTTCTTCCCATCACAAATCAGAGTTCTGTGAAAACAAACGTGATTCAAACTTTTTGCTCACTTATAATTTCAGTTTAAAAATCAGAGCACACTGCTTCACACAGTATTACAGTAGCTTTAAAAGGATGAGTTTCCCACTTCTAAGTTGGCCATAATCTTCATGTATACAAGTAACATTCAATTTATCTGCTGGGTGTTGTCTGGCTTGTGCAGCTACAATACTGAGTAAATTGGGCAGTCACCCTGGGAAAAAAGTTTTGATATTTTGCTGATTTAATTTATTCATTGACTGGACATGGCCTACTATTTATTGCCTCCAGGTGATCGAATAGTTAACCCAGATCAGTTAACTTCAGAAACGGGCTTTTCGTTATTACGTCAAATGCTGCAGATATCTTTATTAAACCAACTCATTTTGTGACAATCTGGAGCAGGTGGGTCTAACATGGCCATTCTTCCTCAAAAAGGTGGGATCAATACAATAAAAGAGCCCTTCAAAGTTAAAAATATGAAGTTACCATTCCTGCATCCAGAGTTCAGGTTCCATCTGCATCTTCCATTTTTTTAAAATTACTTCACAGAATGTCAGAAAACAGCAAGTTTATTAAGAATTAGACCACTCCAAATTGAGAGACACCAGGCTGAAAACCAGGGGAATGCAGACTTTTTTCATAGCTAACTCAATAACTGATCATGTCATTCAAAGGCAAATATATACAATGACCAAGACCAAATTCTCAATTGCTTCCACACTATCTTGATACATTTCTCCCATTTCCATCAACTCCCCAATACCAGCCAAAACTGTTCTCTCCAATAATATGTAGTGCAAGTAGCCTATGGTCATAAATAAAGTCCAGTCTGGATTGTCTGCAGGAGGTACCATTTTTTACCAGACACAGAAGCAATGACCACCTTAAAAACCTTCATTCGCATGGCTTGTTGCAACCATCATTTGCAAAACCATGAAAATCCATATCGGGGAGACAGAATACTTTAAGCAGATGCCAAAATGAACTAACCATACTAACATCACAGCTATCAGAACAAGGCCAGTATTTTGACAAGTGGCTCACCACCTTCTCCAGATCATCGCCACTGTTTTCACAAGATTCAACTGAGGAGTTTAAAAAATTCCTGCCACTTGCTTAGACAATGCTGTTACTGTCCTCAGTAAGCTGGATACTCACCCAAATAGGGTGGTTTGCTTAATTTTAAGTCAAACTGCATCTTAATTTAAAATCAGAGCATATTTCTTGACAGAATCCAGATTAGGACAGAATCAATGGATGCATTTTACTACTTTAAGCATTGTAAAGGCCGATCTTCACATGCATAACAAGTCAACTTACCTGTCAGTGTTAACAACTGCTTCTACCTCAGGAATATTAGCTTTGAGTGAGATTGCACCAAGTTCATTCAACTCCTGGCTGTTCAATAATAGATACCTATTCCTGAAAACCCAAAACAACAGTGGTCACATGAAAGGAGAAAATGTCAGGAGTCAATTCCACTTGTAAGTTTTACTGTGAAATCTATTGGAGGACTTGAAAGGTGTCAGTGATTGGACACTGCTCGAAAGGCTATTAAGTCAGAAACTTGCACTCATCCAAGGGACTGGTGCTTTTACATCACACCAAACTCAAATTTTACAGTGAAAGTAATATTCAGACAGGAGAAGTCAAAAGCATTCAGCACAAGGCCAGCACAGAGCAGAGAGAGTTGATAAGTTGATAATTTCAGAGGTGTTAATGGGAAAGTCAATTTCATATTTTCATGGTGTGTAAGTATTAAAATATAACTAAAACAGAAGTGGGGATAAACATATGACAACCTCCAGAGCACCATTAGTATTTGAAGAATATACAATAATTTGAACCTGTTTATAAACAATATTTTCTACCTACCCATACTGATAAAGCCGTGGTTATGAAAAGCCTGTAGCTTTACAAGCAATGAATTTTCACACCAAGCTACTGGGACTTCCTGGAACAAGTCTATTAGTTAAGAAATCATCATTGGTTCTGAGGAATGATACTACTAACATTTTCAGATGTAGATTCCTCTAGGTTTTCTTAGAACATAGAACGTTACAGTGCAGAACTGGCCCTTTGGCCCTCGAATTTGCACCAACCTGGAGAACCAATCTGAAGCCCATCTATCTTGCACTATTCCATCTTCATCCATATATGTTTATGCAATGACCATTTAAATGCCCTTAAAGTTGATGAGTCCAGGCAGTGCGCTCCACGCCCCTGAGTAAAGAAACTACTTCTGATATTTGTCCTCTATTACCCCTCAATTTAAAGCTATGTCCCCTCATACTAGCCATCACCAAAGGTAAAAGGTTCTCACTGTCTACCCTATTTAACTTGTCAATTATCTTATATGTCTCTCAACCTTCTCTAACGAAAACAGCCTCAAGTCCCTCAGCCTTTCCTCAAAAACTTCCCCACATATCAGGCAACATCCTAGTAAATCTCCTCTGAATTCTTTCCAAAGCTTCCACATCCTCCCTACAATTCAGTGACCAGAACTGTACGCAATACTCCAAGTGCGCTGCACTAGAGTTTTGTACAGATGCAGCATGACCTCATGGCTCTGAAACTCAATCCCTCTACCAATAACAGCTAACACACCACATGCCTTCTTAACAACCGTATTAACTTGGGAGGCAACTTTCAGGAACTATGTACATGGACATCGAGAGCTCTCTGCTCACCTACACTACCAAGAATTTTACCAGTAGCCCAATACTCTGCATTCCTGTTGCTTTTTCCAAAGTGAATAACCTTACTCTTTTCCGCATTAAGCTCCATTTGACACCCCTCAGCTCTGCAGCTTATCTATGCCCCTCTGTAATCTGCAACATCTTTCAGCACTGTCCATAACTCCACTGACCTTAGTGTCATCCGCAAATTTACTAACCCATTCTTCTAAGCCCTCATCCAGGTCATTTAAAAAAAAAATTAACAGCAGCAGTGGTCCCAAAACAGATCATTGCAGTACACCATGAGTAACTGAACTCCAGGATGAGCATTTCCCAACTACCCTCTGTCTTCTTACACGTAGCCAATTTCTGATCCAAACCGCTAAATCACCCTCAACGCCCGACTCCATATTTTGTGCAATCGACTACTGTGGGGAACCTTATCAAACACCTCACTGAAATCCATATACACCACATCAACCGCTTTCCCCTCTTCCACCTGTTTTGTCACCTTCTCAAAGAACTCAATAAGGTTTGTGAGGTGTGACCTACCCTTCACAAAACCATGTTGACTGTCCCTAATCCAATTATTTCCATCTCTTATAATCTTTCCCAACATTTCACCTACAACCGAAGTAAGGCTCACTGGTCTATAATTACTAGGATTGTCTCTACTCCCCTTCTTGAACAAGGGGACAACATTTGCTATCCTCCATAGACAATGACAATAAAGATCAAAGCCAAAGGCTCTGCAACCTCCTTGCTGGCTTCCCAGAGAATCCCAGGATAAATCCCATCCGGCCCTGGGGACTTATCTATTTCAAACTTTCCAGAATTGCTAACACCTCCTCCTTGTGAGCCTCAATCCCGTCTAGTCTAGTAACCTGTATTGCGGTATTCTCTTCGATAACATTGTCTTTTTTTAGTGTGAATACTGACAAAAAATATTCAGTTTGCGCTTCTCCTAGCTCCTCGGACTTCACACACAACTTCCCACTACTGCCCTGGATTGGCCCTAATCTTTCTCTAGTCATTCTCTTTTATTCCTGATATTCCTATAGAAAGCTTTCAGGTTTTCCTTGATCCTATCTTCCAATGACTTCTCATGTCCCCTCCTGGCTCTCCTTAGATCTCTCTTTAGGTCTTTCCTGGCTAACTTCTAATTCTCAAGTGTCCTAACTGAGCCTTCATGTCTCATCCGAACAAGCTTTCTTCTGCTTAACAAGAGATACAACTTCTTTCATAAACCACACTCCCGCACTCGACCACTTCCTCCCTGCCTGACATATAAATATATGTAACAAGGACACGCAGTAGCTGTTCTTTGAATAAGTTCCACATTTCAATTGTCAACCTCCAGCAGTTTCCTTCCCTATCCTTTCTCAATCTACTTGGTTGGTTTCAAAAGTGGGGCCAAATTTCCCCACCTTCCATAGCGGTATTAGATTTTCAAAGCTACCAGAGATTCAAATGGTGATAAAGAAGAAAGTGTGCTTATGACCAATGTCAGGTAGAAAATACAACCAATAACCAGGATGGACATACGCGGCATTGAAAGGAGAAACAAAGAAGGAGTATGATAAAGACTGGGAGCCAACATAAAACTAAAAAGGAGTTTCACACATGGAAGCAGGGACATAGCCTCATTGTTTAGTGAGTGCTTTGCATCTGTCCTTGCCAGGGAAGATGCTGCACAGACCATGGAGCAAGTTAATTTGAGTCACTGGGAGAATTCACAATTGATAACGAGGCATTGGATAGAATGTTTGCTCTTAAAATTGATAAAGCATAGAACATAGAAGAATACAGCGCAGTACAGGCCCTTCGGCCCTCGATGTTGCGCCGATCCAAGCCCACCTAACCTACACTAGCCCACTATCCTCCATATGCCTATCCAATGCCCGCTTAAATGCCACCACTGCTACTGGCAGGGCATTCCATGAACTCACGACTCGCTGTAAAGAACCTACCCCTAACATCTGTCCTATACCTACCCCCCCTTAATTTAAAGCTATGCCCCCTTGTAATAGCTGACTCCATACGTGGAAAAAGATTCTCACTGTCGACCTATCTAAACCCCTAATTATCTTGTACACCTCTATCAAGTCACCCCTAAACCTTCTTTTCTCCAATGAAAACAACCCCAAGTGCCTCAGCCTTTCCTCATACGACCTTTCTACCATACCAGGCAACATCCTGGTAAATCTCCTCTGCACCCGTTCCAGTGCCTCCACATCCTTCCTATAGTATGGCGACCAAAACTGCACACAATACTCCAGATGTGGCCGCACCAGAGTCTTATACAACTGCAACATGACCTCAGTACTCCGGAACTCAATTCCTCTACCAATAAAAGCCAGTACGCCATATGCCTTCCTCACCGCACTATTTACCTGGGTGGCAACTTTCAGAGATCTGTGTACATGGACACCAAGATCCCTCTGCTCATCCACACTACCAAGTATCCGACCATTAGCCCAGTACCCCATCTTTTTATTACACTTACCAAAGTGAATCACCTCACACTTAGCTACATTGAACTCCATTTGCCACCTTTCTGCCCAGTTCTGCAGCTTATCTATATCCCCCTGTAACCTGCCACATCCTTCCTCACTGTCTACAACTCCTCCGACTTTCGTATCATCCGCAAACTTGCTCACCCAACCTTCTAACCCCTCCTCCAGGTCATTTATAAAAATGACAAACAGCAATGGTCCCAAAACAGATCCTTGCGGAACACCGCTAGTGACGGCACTCCAAGATGAACATTTGCCATCAACTACTACCCTCTGTCTTCTTCCAGCCAGCCAACTCCTAATCCAAACCTCCAACTCACCCTCAATGCCATACCTCCGTATTTTTTGCAGTAGTCTACCATGGGGAACCTTATCAAACGCCTTACTAAAATCCATATATACCACATCTACTGCTTTCCCCTCATCCACCTCCTTAGTCACCTTCTCAAAGAATTCAATAAGGTTTGTGAGGCACGACCTGCCCTTCACAAAACCATGCTGACTATCCTTGATCACATTATTCCTATCCAGATGTTCATAAATCCTATCCCTTACAATTCTCTCTAAGACTTTGCCCACAACAGAAGTGAGACTCACCGGCCTATAGTTACTAGGGTTATCCCTACTCCGCTTCTTGAACAAGGGAACCACATTTGCTAGCCTCCAATCTTCTGGCACTACTCCTGTAGACAACGAGGACATAAAAATCAAGGCCAATGGCTCTGCAATCTCCTCCCTTGCTTCCCAGAGAATCCTAGGATAAATGCCATCAGGCCCAGGGGACTTATCTATTTTCACCCTTTCCAGAATTTCCAACACCTCTTCTCTACATACCTCAAAGCCATCCATTCTACTTAATTGTGACTCAGTACTCACATTGACAACAATGTCCTGTTCCTGATTGAATACTGACGAAAAGTATTCATTCAGTGTCTCCCCAATCTCTTCAGCCTCCACATGCAACTTCCCACTACTATCCTTGACTGGACCTATTCCTACCCTAGTCATTCTTTTATTCCTGACATACCTATAGAAAGCCTTAGGGTTTTCCCTAATCCTACCAACTAAGGACCTTTCATGTCCCCTCCTTGCTGCTCTTAGCTCGCTCTTCAGGTCCTTCCTAACTACCTTATAACTCTCAATCGCCCCAATTGAACCTTCACGCCTCATCTTTACATAGGCCGCCCTCTTCCATTTAACAAGGGATTCCAATTCCTTATTAAACCAAGGCTCCCTCACACGACCCTTTCCTCCCTGCCTGACGGGCACATACTTATCAAGGACACTCACTAGTTGCTCCTTGAACAAGCTCCACATATCAATTACACCCTTGCCTTGAAGCTTACTTTTCCAGGCCACACATCCTAAGTCATGCCTCACAGCATCATAATTTCCCTGCCCCCATCTATAACTCTTGCCCTGTAGTGCACACTTATCCCTCTCCATCACTAGAGTAAAGGTCACCGAATTGTGGTCACTGTCCCCAAAGTGCTCACCTACCTCTAATTCTAACACCTGGCCTGGTTCATTACCCAGAACCAAATCCAGTATGGCCTCACCTCTTGTTGGCCTATCTACATATTGTGTCAGGAAACCCTCCTGCACACATTGGACAAACACTGACCCATCTAACGAACTTGAGCTATAGCTTTCCCAATTAATATCAGGAAAGTTAAAGTCCCCCATAACAACCACCCTATTACTTTCACTCTTCTCTTGAATCATCCTCGCAATCCTTTCTTCTACGTTTCTAGGACTATTAGGAGGCCTGTAAAAAACTCCTAACAGGGTGAGCTCACCTTTCCTATTCCTAACCTCAGCCCAAACTACCTCAGATGGAGAGTCTTCATCCATCGTCCTTTCCACAGCTGTAATACTATCTTTGACAAGCAATGCCACACCTCCCCCTCTTTTACCCCCACCTCTGACCCTACTAAAACATTTAAACCCTGGAACCTGCATCAGCCAATCCTGTCCCTGTTCTACCCATGTCTCCGTAATAGCCACAACATCGAAGTCCCAGGTACCAACCCACGCTGAAAGTTCACCTACCTTATTTCGTATACTTCTTGCATTGAAGTATACACACTTCAAGCCACTTTCCTGTTTACAGGCACCCTCCTTTGAAAATGATGCCATGTTCCTAACCTCCCTACATTCCAGGTCCTGCACCCTAAAGCTACAGTCTGGGTTCCCATGCCCCTGCAGAGTTAGTTTAAACCCCCCCCCCCCCCCAAGAGCACTAGCAAACCTCCCAAGGATACTGGTGCCCCTCAGGTTCAGGTGTAGACCATCCTGTTTATAGAGGTCCCACCTTCCCCAGAAAGAACCCCAGTTATCCAAATACCGGAATCCCTCCCTCCTGCACCATCCCTGTAGCCACGCATTTAACTGTTCTCTCTCCCTATTCCTCGACTCTCTATCACGTGGCACGGGTAACAAACCAGAGACAACAACTCTGTTCGTTCTAACTCTGAGCTTCCAACCTAGCTCCCTGAAAGCCTGCCTAACATCTTCAGCGCTCTTCCTACCTATGTCATTGGTGCCAATGTGGACCACGACTTCGGGCTGCTCCCCCTCCCCCTTAAGGACCCGGAAAACACGATCAGAGACATAAAAGCACTGGGACTGGAGGAGGTGCAGTCTCATAGATACAGAGACATTGCTGTCATTCAGTAGTAAGAACTTGAATACTGCAGAAAAAACATTTTCTCAAAGTTTTTCATCTTGCACTCATCTGGATAATTCAGAAGAATACCAATTCAAGGAGAAAACCAACATTTGTACTGCATGAAAGGAGTGCTAATTGGTTGTCAAGTGGACTCTGATAGAGGCTTTTTCATGGAGAATGCACCAATTAATGATTATTGGCAGTTAACAGCTAGACTTTGTTTACATTTGAAACTAGGCAGCTTGACTGATTTCTCAAGACAATGCTCTGACCAATGAACAAATGAACGGCTGTTTTAAAATGCTTTATCTTTCCAGGAATAGAGTCAGCACTTTTCAAGACTATCTTTCAGGTACTCACAATTTTGCATCACATACAGCAAAAAAAAATGTGATCAGGCTATCCACCATCATGCAGGATAGCTTTGACACATCAAGTTGCACAGTGATAAAATGTCTTGGGGCCCCATAAGGCCAATTTTATATGACATGGAACTGTCAGAACCCCAAGGGGTATGTGACCAATGAAGATAGGTTTGCTGTAGTCAACCATAGAGAACCTTGAAACAGAAATTGGGATCAAAGTGATTCTGCATTATAATTATATAATGATCAGATCATTTCTCAGTCACCCTTAGCCCTGCAATGTTTTCCCAACGGCAAGGCCACTGCCAAATCAGCACTCCCCACTCATGCAGCACATATGGTAGTTTTTCCTTTGAGTCGGTATTCTATAAATCAAGTGCAGGATGAACAAGGAGGGAAGTGAGAATGGAAATTGCAGGGACTAACAAAATTTCAGTCCTCCCGAGATTGGGGTGGTGCCAGAAGATGGGAGGACTGCAACAAATTACAGCTTTGCTCAAAAAGAAAAATCAGTCAGGCCAATCAGTTTTACATCGGTGATGGGGAAACATATAGAAACTACAAGTTGGGACAAATTAATATCCACATCCAAACAGGTGGATGAAGATAAAGCAGTCAACATGGTGTATATGGTTAATTAAAGAAAGTCAGCATGTATTTTGCAAGGTAAAATTATGCACAATTTTTTGAAGAGTTAAAGCAATGCTGTTGATATACATGAACTTCCAAAAGACACATGCATGTTACTGTACAACAGACTGGGAGTTAAGGTCCATGATACAAAAGCAACAGCATGAAACATAGATACAGAGTTGACTGAGTGACAGGACACAGTGGTTAACACAATATAAGAGTATGGAATTTATGCTGCTGTGTTATATAGAACACAAGTTTGACATCACTTCAGGTATTCTGTACAGTTCTGGGTGTCACACTTTAAGAAGGATGTGAATAAATTGGAAAGATGTATACAAGAATGGTTCCAGACAAGGAGACAAAGATAAAGTGGAGAAATTATGACTGTTTTCCTTGGGAGAAATAGGGGGCAGAGATTAGATCGGAGAGGCATTCAAAAATCAGGAGGGTTCTGGACAAAGATAGGAAAGACTGTTCCCACTTATAGTAGGATCAATAACAAGGAAACAGAATTGAAAATAATTGGTAAATGAATCAAAATGTATATCTTAAACATTTTGGCAATTTTTGTTTGGAATACAGTACCAGAGAGCATGATTGATGCACCTTTAATTGATGTATTCAAAAGGGAGTTGGCATGTTACTTGCTAGGTTACAAGATGGCAGGACTAATTAAAATGCTTTGGAGAGCAGGTGCAGAAATGATAAACTGAATGGCCACCTACTGCGCTGTAATAATCAGAGGCCCACAGCACACCAAAAAAAAAGGCCCTTTGACCCATTGAGTCTAACCCAGTCAAAAATAGCCACTAACTATTCTAATCCATTTTCCAGCACTTGGCCCATTGCCCTTGGCTCACAAGCGCACATTCAAATACTTAAATGATGGGGATTTCAGTCTGTATCAGACTTATAAGCAGCGAGTTCCAGATTTCCACCAACTGCTAGGTGAGAAAAACTTTCCTCACATTGCATCTAAACTTGCTGCTCCTTATTTTAAATCTCTGTCCCCTAGTCATTGATCCCTTCAAAGGAAAGATCCCTTCCTGTCTACCCTTCCTGTACCCTTCAATTTAATACAGGCAGTCTCTGGAATGGATACCATTCAAGTTGATTGGTGTGCAAGTCGAAACATAATGCAGGACAATATAAATTAGGCATTTGTATGTACAAGAAGTTTGTATGGCAGATCTTTAAAATGACATTCCTAATGGGATTGAATTTGTCAGTTGGGGACCCTCTGTTCATCCCAATCATATCACCCCTCAGCCTCCTCTGCTCCAAGGAAAACAACCCCAGATCTATTTAATCTCTCTTCATAGAGTCTCCAACCCACGAAATATCGAAGTAAACGTTATCTGTACCCTCTCCAGAGCAACCATACCCCCCCCTTTTAAATGTTTATTCCATAACAATACTCTAGCTGTAGCCTAATCTACTTTTCATACAGTTCCAGCCTTGGCCAATAAATGCATGTACCCTATACACCTTCTCAATTTCTGTCCCACTATTTAAGGGAGCAAAATACATATACACACACACATGCCCTTTGGCTCCTTCGTATCCTTTCACATGTTCCCTAGTGTTATTTGTCTTGCCAAAGTGAATCACCTCACACTTACCCAGACTGAATTCTATTTGCCACTGATTAGCCCATCTGACCAGTTTGTCCATATCCTCCCATAATCCACGGTTATCCTCCTCACTATTTACCACCTCACCAATTTTTGTATCAACCATTAACTTACTGATCAACTTTCCTACATTTGAGTCTAAATTACTTACACACACCACAAACAAACACTGATTCCTGAGAAACCTCAACAGATCACAAAAACTCCGCTCAACCATAAACCCTCTGCTTTCTGCCACTCAGCCAGTTCTGGATCCAATGTGCCAAAATTTCCTTGCATCCAATCTGTTATTAACTGAGCTTTACCAGATTCCCTTGCTGGACCCTGTCAAAAGCCTTTCTTAAATCCAAGTAGACTATGTTCAATGCATTGCCCTCATCTACACACACAGTCACCTCTTTAAAAAAAATTCAGAGAACTTGGTCAGACTTGTGGGCGGCACGGTGGTTAGCACTGCTGCCTCACAGCGCCAGAGACCCGGGTTCAATTCCCACCTCAGGCGACTGTGTGGAGTTTGTACGTTCTCCCAGTGTCTGCGTGGGTTTCCTCCAGGTGCTCCGGTTTCCTCCCACAGTCCAAAGATGTGCAGGTCAGGTGAATTGGCCATGCTAAATTGCCCATAGTGTTAGGTAAGGAGTAAATGTAGGGGTATGGGTGGGTTGTGCTTCGGCAGGTCGGTGTGGACTTGTTGGGCCGAAAGGCCTGTTTCCACACTGTAATGTAATGTAATCTAATCTAATCTAAAACCACCCCTTGCTCCTTTTCGCTTTTTACATTCTACCCATCTGGCTTCATTTGAGGAGCCTAAGATGTCATCCCTCAACTGCTGTAATTGATTTCCCGATCGATATTGCAACAACCTTGCCTCCTTTCCTGTCAAACCTGAAGGCACATATTCCTGGAAGATTGAGCTACCAACTGGTCCCCTCTCAACCATAACTGAGTGACAGCAATGACATTATACCTGCATGGTTCTTGTGTCCTCAACTCATCTGTCTCAACTGTCAGACTGCCTGCATTTAAATCAATACCATCCAACTCAGATTTAATTTTCAAAGTTTAGACACAACAAGATTTAACGCAATTAACACAAAGCAATACTGGAAATGGGTGTTTCTAAATACTCACTCATGGTGATCACTGAAACTCTGAAGCAATCTCAGGAATTGGATTTTCAGAGAAATCTCCTGTAGCGAAACAGCAAAAGTTTAGGTAGATGACTGGAAACAAAAACTTTCAAGAATAGATGATTCAGCAATTCACAATTGGGTCAAAGTGTATCCAGGTCTTAAAGAAAACATAAAAAGGTGTGACTGGGTGTATAGCAGTCATTGAATAACTAATACTCTAGTGACAGGGGTTACTTACTGAAACACCTTTGCTTTGCCATAATGAAAAATATTTGTGGAAAACAAATTTACAAAAAAAGTCTTCAAATTAGTTGCAAACATTCTGCCCTAAAGTACCAATAAGAACAGTTTGTTTAAAATATAGGATGTAAGCACAGTTTACTTAATATTGAAGTGACTAGCCGTCGTCTTGAATTTTTTGCAGCCCATTGCAGGCAAGTATACACGCTGTGCAAATACAAAAACTTCAAATATTAGAAAAATTGCATTTGCAAAAAAAAAATCTTTGCTGTGATCAAACATATCTGGCCATAACTCCAAACCAACTTTTTCACAACAGATTCCAACTTCATGCTTTGAGTCTATGCTATTTGAAACAGTGAGCAAACTTCTTGAACACATCTACAGAAAATAAACTACACAGAAGCAAAACATCACAGATTTTGGAAATGTGAAATAAAAGCTGGAAATACTCAGGTTAGGCAGCTTGTGAAGAGTAAAACAGATAATGACTCAGGTCGAGAGTTCTAAGCAGATAGCAGAAACTATTTTAACCCAGTTCTGACTAAGACAACATCAACCTAAAAATGTTACTGTGCATATTTTACCACAAACGTCACATCTGCAGAACATTTGCATTATTAATTTCACATACGTGAATAATTTTCTTTCAAGATAATAATTGAAAGAAATCTGGGCCCAGAGCACAAGACCTTGTTTTGCAACTTCTTTTTAAATGGGAGATTGTGGCAGAATTTTAAGCCCAATTATGATATTCTAAGTCAGAGATTCAAATCCCACCATGTCAGATGGTGGAATTTGAAATAAATATAAATATCTATTGAAAAGATTACTGATGACCATGATACCATTCTCAATTTTTGTAAAATCCCTTCTGGTTCACTAACATCTTTTAAGGAAGGAAATCTCTTGTTGGCCTATTTGTCACTCCAGATCCACAACAAAAATGGTCGACTCTTCACTGCCCTATAAAATGGTCTAACAAGGAATTCAGTTGTATCAAACTTCCAAAGCATCTCAAACAAAGGAATAAAGCACAATAGGTAATCTGGCATCAACCTAAGCACCAGAGATAACAACCAAAGAGCCCTGTCATCTCTGCAAAGTGCTCCTTACTAACATTTGGGTTATGAGTGCCAAAATGGAGAACAGTCTCACAGCCTAGTCAAGCAACACTCAGCCATACTCATGGAATCATATCTTGTAGAGAATTCCCAGACAACACCACCACAATCCCTGAGTATGTCCTGTCCTGCCTGCCAGACAGTCCCAGCGATCTTTACCAATCCACCATGACAGCACATCCATAGATCGAATCTGGTGAACCCATTGATCAGTGATCATTGGGGCAAGTGATTAAGCACTCAACAATCCAACACATCCAATACTTTTCAGTAATATCATGAGCACATTGAAAGTTTGCATATTAAAAGACCCCAGTGAGAATAGCAGTTTATGAGTGACAAATCACTCCTGCATTGTCACTTTTGCTACTAGTTTCATACTTACTGGACTGCAGTCACAGATTTGATTCTGACCATGCAATACATGATTAGTGGAATGTTTCCTCCATATCAGTTTGTCAAATAGGTTATTAAGTCCAGGAATAAGTCGAAATTCTGCTAACATCTTATGAACCTGAAACAGAAAGGAAATTATTCAACTACTTGTCTTGGTCACACTACGAGACGCTGTTAACTGAGCCAGAGATAGTGCAAGAGTCTTGTGATCAATTACCACTCACTTATCCTTACTACACAAAAACCAAACATATCCAACAAAAATATGGTTCTCCATGTTATAAGTTCCCATTGTACTGAAAAATAGCATTTGGATTGAGGCAACTTAAGGGGCCTTGCTCAACCAACTTTAGAGTCATAGATATAATGAGTTGGCATATGTTCTTAAAGTTGGGGCTTCTGATTTAGCATTATTTCATGTTTTATAGTCATAGATGTACAGCACGGAAACAGACCCTTCGGTCGAATTCGTCCATGCCGACCAGATATCCCACCCAAACTCGTCCCACCAGCCAACACCCGGCCCATATCTCTCTAAACCCTTCTGATTCATATACCCATCCAAAATGCCTTTTAAATGTTGCAATCATACTAGCCTCCACAACATCTTCTGGCAGCTCATTCCATACACGTACTACCCTCTGCGCGAAAAAGTTGCCCCTTAGCTCCCTTTTATATCTTTCCACTCTCACCCTAAACCTATGCCCTCTAGTTCTGGACTCCCTGACCCCAAGGAAGAGACTGTGTCTATTTATCCTATCCATGCCCCTCATAATTTTAAGTTCACCCCTCAGCTTCCGACGCTCAAGGGAAAACAGCCCCAGCCTACTCAACCTCTCCCAATATCTCAAATCCTCCAACCCTGGCAACATCCTTGTAAATCGTTTCTGAACCCTTTCAAGTTTCACAACAACATTCCGATAGGAAGGAGACCAGATTTGCACACAATATTCCGACAGTGGCCTAACCAATGTCCTGTATAGCAACATGACCTCCCAACTCCTGTACTCAATACTCTGGCCAATAAAGGAAAGCATACTAAACACTGCTTTCACTTTCCTATCTATCTGCCACTCCACTTTCAAGGAGCTATGAACATGCACTCCAAGGTCTCTTTGTTCAGCAACAATCCCCAGGACCTTACCATTAAGTATATAAATCCTGCTAAGATTAGCTTCCCAAAATGCAGCACCTCATATTCATCTAAATTAAACTCCATCTGCCACTCCTCAGGCCATAGGCCCTTCTGATCAAGCTCCTGTTGTAATCAGATAACCCTCTTTGCTGTCCACCAGCAATTTTGGTGTCATCTGAAAACTTACAAACTGTCCCTCTTATGCTCACATCCAAATCATTTATGTGAATGACAAAAAGTAGTGAACCTGGACCCAGCACCGATCCTTATGGCACCCCACTGGTCCACACAAGTCCACTAAATTTGTATTGAACCATTTTGAACCTCCACTATGAGCAGAGCAACAAGGAAGAGGGCGAAGAGAAGCGAGTGCTGCCGGGAAGTTCTTAAGTGGATGAGATCTAAACCAGAGACCCTATACTGTAGAACCTCCCATTCGCCCACTTTCGTGAACCTCACTAAGAGTCTGTAAACTCGGTATGTTTTCAGGTTTTTTTCCCCCCTTTTCTTCTCTTCCTTTAGTCCTGTGGGCGCTTTCAGATTAGCAGGGTATGGCCGTTAGGGGAGTTGCATGTTCATTCTGCAGAATGTGGCAAGTGAGAGTCATGACACGTTTCCACCAACCATATCTGCGGGAAGTGCACCCAACTCCAGTTCCTCAAAAACACAGAAGGGAACTGGAGCTGAACTATGGATCATTTGGGAGACGAGGGAGAAACTGAGAGGATGTACAGGGAGGTAGTCGCTCCTCAGACACAGGGTATGGACAGCTGGGTTACAGTCGGGGGAGGAAAGGAACCAATAGACAGAGCAGGGATCCCCTGTGCCCATTCCCCTCAGCAATAAGTATACTGTTTTGGATACTGCAGCTGGGGATGGCCTACCAGGGGAAAGCCAAAGCTGCCAGGTCTCTGGCACGGAGCCTGGATCTGTGGCTCAGAAGGGAAGGGAGGAACAATAGAAAAGCACTAGTGGTAGATATTTAATTGGGGACTCAATAGTTAGATAGACTGAAAGGAGATTTTGTGGTTAGGAACGAGACTTCCAGAAGGTATGTTGCCGATTGGGTTTACACAATTCTGAAGGGGGAGGATGAGCAGCCAGAAATCGTGGTACATATTGGCACCAATTATATAGCCAAGAAAGGGACTGAGGATCTGAAAATTGAGCTAGATTGGAAGCTACAGAGCAGCATGCGAAGTGATCTCAGGTTTGCTACCCGTACCACGAGATAGTGAGGTGAGGAATGGTCAGCGAGTGCAGCTTAACAGGTGGCTGTGAGGATGGTGCAGGAGGGAGGGCTTCAGATATTTAGACCATTGGGATGCCTTCTGGAGAAGGTGGGACCTGTACAAGAAGGACGGGTTGCACCTGAACTGGAGGACACACATGTCCTGGGTGGGAGATTTGCTCGTGGTCCAGGAGGGTTTAAATTAGTTTGGCAGGCGGGGGTGGGACCAGAGCTACATATGAGGGGGTTAGTTGTATTTGGGGCTGTGATAGGATGTAGTGAATCTATCAGGAAGGTTTTCTATGTTATTAAACAAAGGAATCGGTTAAAATGTGCCTGCTTTAACGCAAGGAGTGGGAGA
This sequence comes from Chiloscyllium plagiosum, assembly GCF_037043375.1. Classification (NCBI taxonomy): domain Eukaryota; kingdom Metazoa; phylum Chordata; class Chondrichthyes; order Orectolobiformes; family Hemiscylliidae; genus Chiloscyllium; species Chiloscyllium plagiosum. The sequence continues at coordinate 674,156 of NW_028270153.1, read as the reverse complement.
AATAAGAGTGATGAACTTAGAGCATGGATCAGTACTTGGGACTATGATGTTGTGGTCGTAATGGAGACGTGGGTTTCACAAGGGCAGGAACAGTTGCTAGATGCTCCAGGGTTTAGAACATTTAAAAAGAACAGGTAGGGTGGAAAGAGGAGGGGACGTAGCATTGCTAATTAGAGAGTGCATCACAGCTACAGAAACAAAGGTTGTCAAGGAAGATTTGTCTACTGAGTCAGTATGGGTAGAAGTTAGGAACAGCAAAAGAGGGTTTTCTATCGACCCCCAAATAGCAGTAGGGAGATTGAAGTCATAGGCTTGCAGATTTTGGGAAAAAATGCAGATGAAGCAGGGTTGTTATGAGGTAACTTCAACTTTCCCAATATTGACTGGAACCTCCTTAGTGCAGATGGTTAAGATGGAGCCTTGTCAGGTGTGCTCTGGAGGATTTCCTGACTCAGTATGTAAACAGGCCGACGAGGGGCGAGGCCATTTTGGATTTATTACTTGGCAATGAGCCAGGACAGATGTCAGATCTCGTGGTGGGAGAACACTTTGGTGACAGGGACCATAACTGCCTCATTTACCATAGCCATGGAGAGGGAAAGGAGCTGTTACCAAGGGAACATATTTAATTGGGGAAAAGGAAATTATGACGCTATCAGACAAGAAGTGCAGATTGGGAGCAAGGGCACAACAAATATGTGCAGACTGTTTAAGGAGCAGTTGTTGCGTGTGATGCATAAGTTTGTTCTTCTGAGACAGGCAAGGAGGGGTAAGATTAAGGAGCCTTGGATGACGAGAACAGAGTAACTTTGTATCAAAAGGAAGGCAGCAGCATACGTAAGATGGAGGAAGCAAGGGTCGAGCACAGCTTTAGAGAATTACAGGCTTACTAAAAAGGAGCTCAGAAATGGACTGAAGAGAACCAGGAGGGGGGCACGAGAAAGGCTTGGTAGGAAGGATTAGGGAGAACCCAAAGGTATTTTACTCATACGTGAGGAATAAGAGGGAGAAGGGAGGGCCGGTCAGGGATAGCGTAGGGAACTTGTGGGGAGTCTGAGCAGACGGGGAAGCCCTAAATGAGGTTTTTGCTTCAGTTTTCACTAGAGAAAGGAACCTTGTTGTGAAAGAGAACTTTGAGGAGCTGGGAAATAGGCTTGAACAGATCAAGACTGATTAAGTTAATGCGCTGGAAATTTTGGCAAACATGAAGATTGCTAAGTCCCCAGGGCCAGACCAAGTTTATCCTAGGCTGCTCTGGGAAGCGAGAAAAGAGGTTGCTAAGCCCCTAGCGAAGATCTTTGCTTCCTCACTCTCAGAGAGTCATCCCGGAGAATTGGAGGGAGAAGAACGTTGTTATTCTTTTCAAGAAGGGTAAAAGGGAAATCCCTGGTAATTACAGACCAGTCAGTAATCACCTGTGGTTAGTAAGGTTTTGGAAAGAATTCGGAGGCATAGGATTTGACTATTTGGCAAAGGCAGTCAGCATGACTTGGCGAGGGGCATGTCATGCCTCACAAATTTTATTGAGTTCTTTGAGGAGGTGACAAGACAGGTCAATGAAGGTCGAGCAGTGGGTGTGATGTATATGGACTTCAGCAAGGCATTTGATAAGGTTTCCCATGGTAGGCTCATTCATAAAGTCAGAAAGTATGGGATACAGGGAGATTTGGCTATCTGGATTCAGAATTGGTTGGTTGACAGAAGACAAAGAGTGGTTATAGATGGAAAATATTCTGCCTGGAGGTCAGTGGTGAGTGGTGTCCGCAAGACTCTGTTCTTGGGTGTCAGCTCTTTGTAGTTTTTAATAAATGACTTGGATGAGGAGGATAAGGGGTGGGGTTAGTAAATTTGCCGATGACACAAAGGATGGAGATATTGTTGATATTGAGGGCTGTTGCAGGCTGCAGCACAACATAGACAGGACGCAGAGCTGGGCTAAGAACAGGCAGATGGGGTTCAATCTGGATAAATGCGAAGTGATGCATTTTGGAAGGTCGAACTTGAATGCTGAATATACAATTCTTGGCAGTGTGAAGGAACAGAGGGATCTTGGTATTCAACTGCATAGATCCCTCAAAGTTGCCACGCAAGTGGATAGAGTTGTTAAGAAAGCATATGGCGTTTTGGCTTTTGTTAACAGGGGATCGAGTTTAAGAGCTGTGAGGTATTGCTGCAGCTCTATAAAACCCTGGTTAGACCACACTTGGAATATTGTGTCCAGTTCTTGTTGCCCTATTATAGAAAAGAGACGGAGACTTTGGACAGGGTGCAAACAAGGTTTACCAGGATGCTGCCTGGACTGGAAGGCTCGTCTTCTGAAGAGAGGTTTACTGAGCTCAGACTTTTTTCTCTGGAGAGGAGGAAGAGGAGGAGGAAGACTGGTGACCTGATCAAGGTATACAAGGTAACGAGAGGCATGGATATAGTCAATACCCAGAGAACTTTCCCCAGGGCAGGACTGACTGGCACTAGGGCTCATAATTTTAAGGTGTTAGGAGGGAGGTATAGAGGAGACGTCAGAGGTAGGTTCTTTACGCAGAGAGCTGTGAATGCATGGAATGCGTTCCCACCGGTGGTGATGGAAACAGAATCATTAGGGGCATTAGAGATGACTGCTGGACATGCACATGGATAGCAGGAATTGAGAGGTGCATAGGTTAGGTTATTTTATTTTAGATTAAGAATAATCCTCGGCACAACACTGTGGGCCAAACGGCCTGTTCTGTGCTGTACTTTTCTATACTCTACGTTCTATTATGATCTGGTTAGAGATTGTCAACTTCAAACAAAATGTTAACCAAGTTTGAAATTCCAGTTCCTAAATAAAAAGTGGAGAAAAGGTGATAGAAGCAAGTGAAAGGGAGCAAAGTTGAAAATAATTGGAATGCTAGCTGTGAAACTGACAAGAGTTAAATCATGATTGGCTGAAAATCTAGTTTAAATCTAGCAAATGTTGGGCAACTGAGATAGTCTTTTTTGAAAGGAAAGCTCGTGAAGATTCAAATAAAGAATCCAAATAGCTGTTTCGTTAAGTTCCAAAAGCTGAACTCTGCCACTTGGCATAAAGTTTATTTCTTTCAATACTAGCCATTGCCTGTCTACAACCTTAGCTTTTAATGTATTTTCACAGTCAATTTACCCTCCAACCTTCAATGGAAATACAATATTAAGCAAAGCAATTTAGTATTGTGACCATTGGTTTTACTGAGTTAACCTGGATGAATATGCCAGCACCCTCAGGCTAGCAGCAAGCTTAACAGACTGGGTCCCAGCCAGCTACTGGCATTGAAAAATACTTCAATGATAGAGCATGCAAGATCAATTGGAGCTTCTGGCTGCTGACAATGAGCAAATGCTAAAACTTGTTCATTTAGATGGGTCACTCAGATTTCCTGTTCCATGACCAAAATGCAGTAGATTCTCTCAACATGCAAAAAGCTTCAATATTGAAATTACAATTATTTGCAAAATACAATGACCTTACAAAATCTCCAAATCTAGCACTAGATTTCAATATACCTTCAACACAGGAAACCTGTAGTTTAATAATTGCTGGTGTACCATCACTATACAAAACACTTTGTCCGTAATGTTGCTACAGTGGTATCAGATAGAATGCAGCATTATTAAAGACTACAATCATAAAACAACAGCACCTGCTGAAAGAATGTGGGGCTCAGCAACTACGTTTGTGCTAGCTTGTTCCTCATAAGATAGAGAAACAGAATTAGGTCATCTGGCCCATCGAATCTGCTCCTAACTGCCAAGTGAACATTCATATTAACCCGAAGAGAATACTGAACTGGGAGCCTTGAGTCCCTTTGTGCATTAGATTTCCAAAGAAGTTCATGTTTAAAGTAGACTATGCCTCTATTCTTCCTACCAGAGTGCATAACCTCTCACTCTGCTACGTCTTTGCCCACTCTCCTTGCCTGTCCAAACCCTTTTGCAGCATTCCTGCTTCCTCAACACTATCTGTCCCTCAACCTTCATGTCATCTGCAAACTTCACAATCCCTTTGTTCCTTTATCCAGATCGTTAATGCATAACATGAGAAGTTGTGCTCCCAACCTGGATTCCAATGGAAGTTGACTACTCACAAGCTGCCATCCTGAAAATGATCCCTTTATCCATTCTCTGCTTTCTGCCAGTCAGCAAATCCTCTACCCATGACCCTAACACCATTGCCTCTTACCTCTTAAGAGTTGCCTGTCTGGCATTTTATTAGAGGCCTTCTGGAAATCCATCAGATCACATCCACTGACTCTTTTGTCTAACTTGCTCATCTCCTCAAAGAATTAGGGCATCACTGATTCAGTGGTTAGCAGTGCTGCCTCAGCGCCAGGGACCTGGGTTCGACTTCAGCTTTGGCCAACTGTCTGTGTAGAGTTTGTACACATTTCCTCTGACGGTCCAAAGATATGCAGGTTAGACATATCAACCATGGAAAATTGCACCACAGTGCTCAGGGAATGTGCAGGCTACATGGGTTAGCCATGATAAATATGGTGTTACAGGGATCGAGTGGGGTCTGGTTCTGAATGGGATGTTCTTGAGGGGGTCAGTGCAGACTCAACGGGCTGAATGACCTCTTTCTGCACTGTAGGGTTTCAATGAAACAATCATAACAGATTTGTCAGGCATGACCTCCACTCGACCCAACTTGATTCAGCCCAACTTTACTGTAGACTTTCACGTACTCCTAAATCTCATCCTCTCAGCCTCAGGCTGAATTAAACTGCATACATTGTGCTGCTTACAGCTGTGCTGAGGGAGGAGATTCCCGGAAATACATCCAGGTAAGTTACTTGGGTGGAACTGAGAAATAAGAAAGGGATGATAACTTATTGGGATTGTATTATAGACCCCCTAATAGTCAGAGGGAAATTGAGAAACAAACTTGTAAGGAGATCTCAGCTATCTGTAAGAATAATAGGGTGGTTATGGTAGGGGATTTTAACTTTCCAAACATAGACTGGGACTGCCATAGTGTTAAGGGTTTAGATGGAGAGGAATTTGTTAAGTGTGTACAAGACAATTTTCGGATTCAGTATGTGGATGAACCTACTAGAGAAGGTGCAAAACTTGACCTACTCTTGGGAAATAAGGCAGGGCAGGTGACTGAGGTGTCAGTGCGGGGGGAATTTGGGACAGCGACCATAATTCTATTCGTTTTAAAATAGTGATGGAAAAGGATAGATCAGATCTCAAAGTTCTAAATTGGAGAAAGGCCAATTTTGACGGTATTAGGCAAGAACTTTCAAAAGCTGATTGGGGGCAGATGTTCGCAGGTAAAGAGACCATAGAAAATAGGAAGCCTTCAGAAATGAGATAACGAGAATCCAGAGAAAGTATATTCCAGTCAGGGTGAAAGGAAAGGCTGGTAGGTATAGGGAATGCTGGATGACTAAAGACATTGAGGGTTTGGTTAAGAAAAAGGAAGAAGCATATGTAAGGTATAGACAGGATAGATTGAGTGAATCCTTAAAAGAGTACAAAGGAAGTAGGAGTATACTTAAGAGGGAAATCAGGAGGGCAAAAAGGGGACATGAGATAGCTTTGGCAAACAGAATTAAGGGGAATCCAAAGGGTTTTTAGAAATACATTAAGTACAAAAGGGAACTACGGAGAGAATAGGGCCCCTCAAAGATCAGCAAGGCAGCCTTTGTGTGGAGTTGCAGAAAATGGGGAAATACTGAATAAATGTGAGGTGCTGCATTTTGGGAAAGTAAATCTTAGCAGGACTTATATACTTAATGGTAAGGTCCTAGGCAGTGTTGCTGAACAAAGAGACCTTGGAGAACAGGTTCATAGCTCCTTGAAAGTGGAGTCGCAGGTAGATAGGGTAGTGAAGATGGCGTTTGGTATGCTTTCCTTTATTGGTCAGAGTATTGAGTACAGGAGTTGGGAAGTCATGTTGCGGCTGTACAGGACATTGGTTAGGCCACTGTTGGAATATTGCGTGCAATTCTGGTCTCCTTCCTATCAGAAAGATATTGTGAAATTTGAAAGGGCTCAGAAAAGATTTACAAGGATGTTGCCAGGGTTGGAGGATTTGAGCTATCGGGAGAGGCTGAACAGGCTGGGGCTGTTTTCCCTGGAGCATCGGAGGCTGAGGCGTGACCTTATAGAGGTTTACAAAATTATGAGGGGCATGGATAGGGTGAATAGACACAGTCTTTTCCCTGGGGTCAGGGAGACCAGAACTAGAGGGCATACGTTTAGGGTGAGAGGGGAAAGATATAAAAGAGACCCAAGGGGCAACTTTTTCACACAAGGGGTGGTACATGCATGGAATGAGCTGCTGGAGGAAGTGGAGGCTGGTACAATTGCAATATTTAAGAGGTATTTGGATGGGTATACGAATAGGAAGGGTTTGGAGGGATATAGGCCAGGTGCTAGCAGGTGGGACTAGATTGGGTTGGGATGTCTGGTTGGCATGGACAGGTTGGACCGAACGGTCTGTTTCCATGCTGTACATCTGTATGCTTAGTATTTTCCGATCTCAGACAGGTTTAGTGAACTAAAGGTACAGAACTGCCTGTGATTGGAGAAGCAACAATCTTCCAATATACTTGTGTGTACTTTGAACAAAGGTTTGATGGTCCAGATAGGACTCTTCAGCTCAGATCACTTACTGGAAAAGCTGGTTTGAGGTAATGCTATTAAGGAGCGCTGGTGAGTTGGTGCAGTGAATCACTGTGAACCAGAGAGTAAAGGAACTGAATGTTGAAGGCAGTGGATGGGGTACTGGTCAAGCAGACCTCTTGGCCATAGCTAGTGTCAAACATCTTCAATGCCACTGCAGCCGCATATATTCATACAATTGAACAGTACTCAATCACACTCCTGCTTACGTCTTATACATTATGGACATGCACTGGAGAGATAGGTAGCAAGTTATTTGCTGTAGAATTCACAGCCTCCAACCTATTTTTATGACAACATTTAAATCTATTGTCCAATACAATTTCTTGTCAAGAGTAACTCCCCAGATGTTGATCGTAGAGAATTAAGTGATGGCAATCCCTCTGAACATGGAGAAATATTTAGATTCTTTTTCATTGGGAATGGACATCACCTAGCATTGAGGAGTGTGCAGTGCTCTCAAAAGAGAAAAAAAAACTTAAACACAGAAGCTTGAGGAAAGTTGTGCCAGAGGTTACCAACCTGATTTCGCTGCCTTCCCATTAGTAGTACACACAACACATACAGGACTTCCACTTTGTACATTATCTCATGCATGATCTTCATGGACTGTGGGAGCCGACTCCTCAACTGGCTGGCGGCCAGTACACTCTCATCTGCAGACTCTAAACACAGAAAATGGAGTTTAAATTAAGCCTCAATTTTCCTTCCTGTTCCTCCAAAATCCAAGTGCATTGTCTTATAAACACTCCTCCCTACATCCCTAAACACGTCCAAACACTTGCATACTACCTGTATAATAGGACATCATTTTATCCTCAATGCACTAGTATTTTTCCAAAACTACAATGACGCTATAACTTGACCATTACGAGAGGGAACTTGCCTTCTCATGTATTCTTTGATCTTAATGCTGCTGTTATGGACTTTTATTCTTCATCTTGATTTTCCAAGATGCCCAGTTTAAAAAACACTGCAATTTATTTTGATTAATTAATGCAAACAATGAATGGACACACCTCAGAATGCATAGAATCTTACAATACACTAAGACACAATTCTGACCACTGAGCCGGTGCCCTTTTTAGTTCCATACCAATTCAGTCCCTATCAGCAGTTGATGTACCTACACCACATGAAATGGTTTAAATTGGTGATTCACTGCTCTGTTCTTAATACAGTTCGGTATGAAGTATAAATACTGGCTTTGACAATCATGCCAACATCTAATGAAAATGTTTCTTCCATAATTCAATCCATTTGACCTCCAATTGCCTGAAGTTTGCGATTGAATCTGATTCAATTATCCTTTACAGCAGTGCATATTAGACCTTAACCGCCCTCTGGATGAAAATAATTTCTCATTTCCCCTTTAGCTCTTGTGCCAATATTTAAAATTTCTATCCTCTTGTTACTGTCACACGAGCCAGTAGAAAGCTTCTCCCTTCTCAAAGGTCAATTTTGAAATACTTGTTTTAGGATGTAGGTTTGCTTGCTGAGCTGGAAGGTTCGTTTTCAGACATTTGGTCACCATACCAGGTAACATCTTCAGTGAGCCTCCGGATGAAACACTGGTGGTGTAGCCCGCTTTCTACATATATGTTTGGGTTTCCTTGGGTTGGTGATGTCATTGCCTGTGGTGCCATTTCCTGCTCATTTGGATCCAACTGGAATTCTAACAAACGTTGACTTGGATCCCATTTACCTCTCTGAGAAAAAGAACAGGAAATGCCATACTCTCTCCTAGGCTAATATATTCTGGAGTTGTGCTCACAATACTCCAAATGGGACCTAATCAAGGTTTTGTTTGGCTGCAGCATAACTTCTACATCCTTAAACTCAAATCTTCAAGATATAAAGGCTAGTATTTCATTAGCTCTCCTTCCTACCTTTTACACCTGATTGCGGCATTTTAAAAACCTACATACCTGAAGCACACTTTACCCCACAACTTTCAAATTCTCTTTGGATGTGCACTGCATTAAACTTCATACCATCTAGAAAGTACCCTGATCTATCCTTTCTCTGTCCAAATTGGATAACCTTACACCTGGTTACACTGAACTCCACCTGTCACAGTTATGTCCATTCACTCAGTCTATCAATATCCCTCTAATGTTATGCTATAATCAACACTCTCGACAATGCTGCCTGTCATTTGGATTTATGACTTTCAATGCCATTATCCCAGTCCTTAATAAAGGAGGATAATTGAGGTCCTAGCAAATCCTTTTGGGACACCAACTGAATGCCTACCCAATATCCCTACTTTATCATCTGTTATTCAACCAACTTCCTAGCCATGACCTTTGCAGCAGCAGCAGTTTAATACCTTAGTTAAAACACAGAAAATGTGCGCAGAACAACCATTCAGTCCTTTAATCCTGCTCAGTCATTCATTATGACCATGGCCAATTATCGAATTCAGTATCCTATTCCCACTTTCGCCCCATACCCTTCGATCCTTTTAGCTCCAAGAATAATATCTAACACAGTCCGAAAAATACTCAATGTTCTAGCCTCTTTTGCTTTTTGTGGGAGAAATTCCATAGGCCACATACATTGAAGAAATTTCTTAGTCCTAATTGTCCTAGCTCATATCCTTAGACTGTGAACTCCTTGCTCTGGACCCTCCGGTCATTGCGAACATCCTTCCTGCATTTACCATCTGCTTCTGCTAAATATTTATAGTTTTTCTTTTTAATAAGATCGCCCTCACCCTCCTGAACACCAGTGAACATTGCTCTGACAAAACCAGTCTCTATTCATATACGCAGGTCCTGCCAACCAAGTAATGAACCGGGTAAATGTTCACAGCCCACCCTATATAGTCAGAATATCATTCCTCCGATAAGGAGGTCAAATCTGCACAATACTCCATTGGTGTGGTCTCACCAATGCCCTGCACAACTGCAGTAAGATATTTCTGTTCCTGTACCCTAATCCACTCACTATAAGTGAAACACCATTTCCATGCATATTTACTTTCATCATGTCTTCTTCCTCCAGGTTCAATTCACCTAATCCTTCTTTTACTATTTATTTGCCTTTCAAAACTTTGGAATTCGATCTTTAGTTGGCTCTCAGTCTCTTTTCATGCATCCTCCTAGTCTCTCATATTTGAGCCAAAAGCCATTGCATTGCTGGTCCCTTCACTCGTCAGTATCAGATGTATTAGAAATTGGGTGCAATCACGACGAGCTGTGCAAATTACCTGTGCTACTGCTTTGGTCAGGTTCCTCAGTGGCCATGTGCATTAATGCATCAAGGACCAATGCATTGTCCAGCCACGCATACCATTCCTCTAGCTCCTGTAAGAAGTTTGAAGTACCAGTCGTCTCAGAGACCTTCCGTGTTGCCAATTTACACAATCGCTCAATGAATCCAGGAATATTCAACAAGGTAACTAGGTTGGGATGAAAAGAGGTCATATTTTATTGCACGAGTTACAATTCCCTTAGGTGCAGAGTGTACTTCAAACATACAAGAATAAAGTATGAATAAGAAAAAATAAACTGACAATTGCACACAGGTTCCAGTTCTGATAATTATAGGTTCACTCTTTCAAAATGACACTATCACATAAGCTAGGCAAAGACCACCTCCAACAAGAGAAAATCTCAGCATTCAAAAAGGCACAACCATCACTGAATGCCCCACTACCAATATCCTGGAGTTATTATTGTTCAGAAACTTAACAGGACCAATCATATAAATACTGTGTTTAAAAGAATAGATAAAAGAATTGGAATTCTGAGACATGTCTCACCATTGTCCTAAAGGCTGTCCACAATCTACAAAGCAAAGTTCAGGAGTAAGATGAAATATTTTCTTATTGCATTAATATTGCAAGATAAAGTAGCCCCCATGATCTGCCCTTCATCCATCAATTGCAACATACACTCCCTCCACCACTGATGTTCAGTAGCAGCAGTGTACACCACCTACAAGATGCACTACACCATTTCACCAAGGCTCCCTAAACAGCACCTTCCAAACCATCAACTTATGCTACCCAGAAAAACAAAGGCCTGAGGTACTTGGGAACAGTACAACCTGCAAGTACCCCTCCAAATCACACCATCCTGACTTGGAACTCCATCACTGTTCCTTCAGTATCACTGGATCAAAATTCTGGAACACTGTCCATAACACTGTAGGTGCCCTATATCACACCAGCTGGTTCAAGAAGTTATGGCTCACTAACAAGTTCAAGAGGTGAGCAGATGCTGAATGTGCCATGAATCCTCACATTCAAAGAATGAAAAGCATTTGTGGAAAACACAAACTGATTCCACAACAAAGTTATAAGTAAGCCAAACTCCTTCAGAGGTCTTCCATTTTGCTTCATTTCAGTTTGAGCAGTGAAGAGTGGGGAGTTGTTGTTTTTTTCTTCTTAGTTTTTACATTGATATAGGCATTACTGGCTCAGCCAGCATTTATTTGTCAACTCCTATTTGCCCAGAGGACAGTTAAGCGTCAACTTGGACTCACATTGTCACAAGAAATACAAATAGGTGGTTTGGCCCCTCAAGCTTGCCCCTCCATTCAACAGCATCATGGCAGATCCAACATTCCTCTTGTCCACTTTCCTGCCTTTCCCTGTAGCCCTAGATTCCCCTACTGTTCAAGAATCTATTAGGAGAAAGTGAGGACCGCAGATGTTGAAGATCAATGTCGAGTGTGAGGTGCTAGAAAAACACAGGCAGCATCAGAGCAGAAGAATCGACATTTCAAGCATAAGCCCTTCATCAAGGGCTTATGCTCGAAACGTCGATTCTCCCGCTCCTCGGATGTTCAAGAATCTACGTCAGGCTTCACTATACACAAGGTCTCTGCACCCACAACACTGAAATTGACACACCCCTTTATTGAGACTATACTCTCTGATCCTACCCTCTCGAGGAGGTAGAAAACATCCTCGCATTTACCCTGTTAAGCCCCTTATGAATCCTATGTTTCAACAAAATAACTACTTGTTCTAAATTCTAATGAGTATAGTTCCAACCTGTTAAGCCTTTGTTTGTGTAAGACAATCCCTCCTTTACCAGCTATCATCCTAGTGAACTTTCTCTGATCTGCCTCCAATGAAATAAATCTTTCCTTCAATAAGGGCCCAAAACTGTTCAACACTCCAGATGTAGCCTCACCAGCACCTATTACAGCTACACTATGACTTCCCTACTCTTGTACTCCAACCCTTTGAATTAAAGGCTAATATTCCATTGCTTTCCTGATTACTTGTAGGGCAGACCAGGCAAGGATGGCAGATTTTCCTCTTTAAAGCAGATAGGTTTCTAAAATAATTGATAATGATTACATTATCAATTATGTTAGTTCTTTCATTCCAGATGTTTTTAGAATTCAAATTTCACCATCTGACATGATGGGATTCAAACCCACGTCCCCAGAACATCAGCCTGGGTTGCTAGACTACGAGTCCAGTGACATTTTCACCTCATCACTGTCTCCAATATTTGGGAAGCAGTTAAAAATGAGAAAGACAAAGAGCAAAAAGCATATTAATCATTAACTAGGCCAAATAGCACCAAAGGTTATGCAATTTTTTGACACATTGCATCATTCAAGAGATACTATGCACATGTAAGTGGAGGGTAGCACCAGAAAGCCTGTTTCCTTACCTTGGTTGATTTCAGCTCGTGACGGGCCTGCAGATTTCTTCTGCTGTGCATTTTTGGCAAGTAGTGTATGCTTGTCATCATTTCCTGTATCCAGCTCAGAGATAGTGACTGACAGAATTCGGCAGAAATTCGCAAGTTGCTGTTGATCAAAACTGGCCACTAGGTTTGCAAGATTTGGGATATCTTCCAGTTGTATCATCTCCTTGAAGGAACAAGATGATGCCAAAGTTAACAGCTAGTACTCCTGTATCCAAAATGTTAGGTTATAAGACACACAGATTTCCTGAAGGGGGAAAGAAGAACTCTGCAATTTATTTTACATGTCCAATCACAACAACATTAAATTAAACATATCAGCCAAAAATAATGAAGCGTTTGCATCAGACTATCTTTCATAATTGGAAAAGTGAAAGGAAAGTGAATAAAAGGAAACCAAAGAGGATGCAAGACCATGAGGAAACAGCAGGAAGAAAAACAAATTGCTGTAGAAACTCAGCAGGTCTGGCAGCATATGAGAGAGAAACAGTTAACATTGAGTCCAGTGCCTCACCAGAACCCTGTTATTACTGGACTCAAAACATTAACTCTGCTTTCTCCCCACAGATGCTGCCAGACCTGTTGACATTCTCTAGCAATTTTTTTAAAAATCCTAATCTCCAACACACTCAGTTCTTTGTTTTACTGAACAAAGTGCAGGGCCTGGGAAAGGTTTTGCAAAGGTTGTGAAAATATCTAGCACAGGCTTAATGTGCTTAGTAGCCTCTTTCTAAACTGCAAGGTGATAAATTAAGAAAATATATTGAGGCCCAAGCTGGCCCAATGACACCAATCTTTCAACTTTATTTGGTCTTACCAAATGAATGATGGACTCTTTTCTCTGCAATCTGTCCCCCCAGAATTCCTAACGTACAGGTTCAAAAGTATCGGACTGTTCTCAGTTTATCACGGAATTGGCCACAGAAAAGGAAAAGTGCCACAATGCTACATTAGGCTTACTGGTAAGAAATGCTGAAAGGATAGGTGAGCTCAACTTTCCAACTTACAGAGCTTGTACCCTACATTGGATGCCATTCATTAAGTCTTTAAGTAGAAAATATCCAAATTCCATCAGAAGCATCAGGAAGAAAACTTGGAAGCAAGTCAGAAGGGTAGATATTGTCTTGGGTGACTAAAACTTTGATCAAAAAGAGTGGTCTAAAAAGAGAATCTTAAAAAGAGAGGGGTAGAAATGTTTCAGGAGTAAATTCTACAGTATGGGGTGATAGAGAAATGAAAATGTTAGAATGGAGGAAGGCAGAGCAGCATAGTGGCAAGAGGCAAGATTATGGAAGTACTATCGCTCTCTTCAAATACAAGCCTCTGAGCAGGACAAACTGACCTTTTTCACTCCCAGGATATCTTCTATAAGTGTAGCAGTTTGCAAAAAGGTCTTTTTATTTGTCATAAGTGTGAAGAGGAATAGCACAAAGTCATTCCGTTCTGAGAGGCGCTTTGTTACTCCATCCGTCTGAAAATAAAAAAGGATGCTACATCATCCCTTGCCATCAAATACCTTCCCAAATCATGCACACTTCAGTCCAATGATACACAGCAGTTGACCTTAAAGCCTGAGGTTTTTTTTTGACTACCTGTACATCACACCACACCATTTGATACAACCTGTTTTTCAATCTTTGTGAACTCAACTACCCTCCTCTACTCTCAAAATCAAATGACAGCTCATGGAGAATCTATCACTGGCTCCACAATAGCTTTAAATCGTGCATTCTGTATTTGATATGTTATGAGGCAGACTTGATTAGGGTGCTGAAAGCAAGGAATCCCTAAAGAGCAACAATCACAAAATGCTAGAATTCACCCTGACGTTTGAGGGGAAGAAGCTTGAATCAGTCAGGGGGGCACAGGTGAGTGTAATGCTAGGGAAGCTGAAAGTTCTGAAGGTGGATACATCACCCAGACCAAATGGACTGCACTCCAGGTTTCTGAAGATGGCTGAGGAGATTGTAGAGGCATTGATGATCTTTCAATGATCAATGGGGTCAGTGAAGGTCCCAGACGATTGGAAAATGGCTAATGTAATACCCCCACTTAAAAAAGGGAGAGAGTGTGGGTTGTGGTAGTGGTTGACTTCAAATTTCACCAATATTCACTGAAATTCCCTTAATGCGAGGGGCAGAATGAGGAGAGATTCTTGAAACATTGAGGAATTAGCCTAGCCAGGTGATCAAAGTTTCAGTGGAGGAGCATTTTGGGAACGGTGATCATAAACCATAAGCTTAAGATAGTTATGGATAAGGATAAGACTAGTTCTCAGGTGAAAGCTAATCACAATAGTACTGGGCAGGAATTGGACAAAGTGGACTGGGGGGGGGTCAATTGCTTGAAGGACATGTTGGGAGTCTTAAAGACAAAACAGTTGACCGGAATTCAGGACCAGATGCTCTTATGAGCATGAAAAAGAATGTAAATATTGGGGAACACTGGATAATGAGAGATATTGTAAATTTAGTTAAAAAGAAAAAGCAAGTGCATACAAGGCTTAGTTAACAAATCAAAAATGGCTCTTGAGGAGTCTAAAGAAAGCAAAAACGAAATTAAAATGAAGAGGGCTTGAACAGGCCATGAAATGTCCTTGGCAAGTACGATTAAGGAGAATCCAAAAGGTATTTTATATATATATATTACAAGCATGGGGGTAACCAGGGAAAGGTGAGACCCATTTAAGGAGCCAGAAGAAATGGGAGAGGACCTTAAATGAGACTTCGTTCAATATTCACTAAGAAAAAAGACATGAGCTTGTGGTACGTTTAGAGGTGTTTGCTGACACTCTGAGCATGTTAATATTAAGGTGGTGATGGTGTTGGACATCTTGAAAGACAAGCCCCCAGTGTCCCAAGCGATATATCTTAGGATACTGAAGGAGGCAAGGGATAGGCCTTGATAGAGATCTTCGTAACCTCTTTTGCCACAGGTGAGGTCCCAGAAGTCTAGAGACTAGACAAGGTTGCTCCTTTGTTCAAGGAGGGCAACAGGGATAATCAGGATGGTGCGCCTCACATCGGTGACAGGAAAATTATTAGGCATAGGTTTAAAGTGAGAAGTTTAAAGAAAATCCATGTGGAAAGCGGTTTTCCAAAAAAAAAAAGGCAGTAGGAGCCAGACACGCACTGCAAGCAGACGATTGAAGCAGATACGATAGTAATGTTTAAGTGGACTTATGATGTGGAGGAGCCAGTGTTGGACTGGGGTGAACAAAGTTAAAAATCACAATACCAGGTTATAATCCAACGGGTTTATTTGGGAGTACTAGCTTTCAGAGCACTGCTCCTTCTTCGGGTGGTTGTGGCATAGGACCATAACAATTTATAGCTATAAATGCTGTGTCTTATGATCCTATTCCACAACCACCTGAAGAAGGAGCAGTGCTCCGAAAGCTAGTGCTTCCAAATAAACCTGTTGGATTATAACCTGGCATTGTGTGATTTTTAATTAAGTGGATCTAGACAGAGACAAGAACAGGCAGAGGTTACAGGGATGCAGACCACATGCAGGCAGATGGGATTAGCTTAGAATGGCATCATGGTAGGCATGGACATGGTGGGTCGAAGGGCCTGTTCCTGTGCTGTGCTGCTGTATATTCCATGAGACAGGAAAAAGGAAAATATAGGTCAGTCAGCCTGATCTCAGTCATTGCGAAGATTCGAGAGTCCATTAAGGCAGAGATTGGGGAGTACTTGGAAGAGCTCAGTAAATTGAGCTGAGTCAGCACAGCTTTGTCAAAGGGAGGTTATGTCTGACAATTCTCTTAAGAGTTTTTCAAGTGGTAATGAATAAGTTTGGCAAAAAAAGCAGAGCCAGTAGACATGATCTATTTGGATTTCCAGAAGGCCTTTGACAAGATGCTGCACAGCAGGCTGCTCAATAAGAGCCCATGGCTTTATAGGCAAGTTATGGGGCACAGACAGAAGATTAGCTGACTGGCAGAAAGCAGGTAATGGGGTTACAAAAGGGGGGTCTTTTTCAGGATGGCAGCCAGTGACTAATGGCAGTCCGTAGGGGTCAGTCTTGGGACCACAGCTATTCACGTTATACATTAACAATCTGAATGAAGGAACAGGAGACATTATAAACTGAGCAAAGATCATGGAGGGTCAGGTAGTGTTGAGGAGGCAGTGTGGCTACAGAAGGATTTGGAAAGGGTAAGAAAGTGGGAAAGTAGCAGCTGATGGAACAGAATGAAAGAAATTGTGAGGTTTTGCACTTTGGTCAGAAGAAGAGTCAGAGACTATATTCTAAATAGGGAAAGACTTCAGAAATGTCCTAGATTACGATTCTCCTAATGTTAGCATGCAGGTTCAATTGGCAGTTAGAAAATCAAATGCAATGTTAGCATTCATTTCAGGAGGGATAGAATACAAGAGCAGAGATATACTACTAAGGTAGTATAAGGTTCTGGTCAGACTGCAATTGGAATATTGAGAGCACTTTTCGAAGGAAGGATGTGATGCTGGCAGGGTCCCAGAGCAGATTACAAGAATGATCCCCTTGGATGAAGGGCTTGTCATGAGTTGTCATTGAGGACTCTGGGTCTCTACTCAATGGCTTTTAGAAGGATGAGGGGGATCTCAAAGAAGCTTACAGAATACTGAGAGGCCTGGATGGAGTGGAAGTGAAAAAGATATTTCCATTAGTAGGAGAGATGAGGACCCAAGGGCACAGCGTGAAAGTGAAGGAACCACACTTGAGAACTGAGATGTGGAGGAATTTCTTTAGCAAGATGCGGTGAATCGGTAGAACATTGTCACAGAAGGCTGCGGAGGCCAAGGCATTAAGTGCATTTAAGATAGAGGTAGATTAGTATTTGGTCAATAAGGGGATCAAGGGAGAATGGATTGAGAAACATATCAGCCATTATCAAATGGTGGAGCAAACTTGATGCGTCAAATGCCCTATTTCTGCTTCTGGATCTTATGGTTTTACATCGCCCGTTGATAGCTGTTATTAGATCTTAGGTGTCTGTACCACATCTTCAAAAGTACCCCAAACAAAAACAAACTGCTGGCAAAACTCAGGTCTGGCAGCATCTGTGGGAAGAAAGCAGAGTTAATATTGAGTCCAATGACTCAGAGCACCGATGTGGTACTTCATCAAAACTACCACACTGGCTATGTAACAGTTTGGGGAACATATTATGAAAGAGGTGATATAATTATTTAATAAATAGTGTTAAGTCATTGCTAAATGATCCAGATGTGACATGAAGAAAAATTTTCATGCAATGGTTGGCTAGGAACTGGAGCTCATAATTGAGTGGTAGCATTCAAAATGGAATGCAATAAATACTGGAAGGTGTAAGTAGTGCATCTCTATTTCTCTGTACTTTTGATGGTGGATTAATGTGACTGATTCAAAACCAATAACTGAAAGAAACTGTCATTGGTGGGTTCAGTTAACAGTTGGCTGGATGGCTGTTTTGCAATGCAGAATGAGACCATTGTGGTTAATTGGCTGACTTTATCACAAAGGACCCTCCTTCTCAACAGTTCCCCTCATCTGAGGCTTAATAGCGCCCAGGTTAAACTACTTCTGTCTCTCTCTAATGACAGCACAGCCCGACGGTCCGATAGGGCAATGGTAACTTTACCTTAACATCAGACTGTGACACTAAACAATTTGTGTGTCAATTCTGAGATGTCAAAGAACCCAGAAGGACTGAGTTCAGAGAAGAATATTTCAAAATCTGACCAAATTCTCACTTACACAAATACACGTGTTGTATAATATGCTTAGGCAATCCTTTATCAAGTCTTCATTCACTGTAAGACAAAAATTACATTTAGCAAACCCCATTTCTATTTAACTTTTAACATTTGACTATTTTAAAATGCTTTAGTTTGCAAAACCAAAAAGTTAAAAACATTTAGTAACTTTTTTGTTACTAAAAGCTGTGCCTTTTTAAACAGCTCGAACCAGTCATTATAGCTACTCCATTAAAATAATAATAAAAGGGAAGGGAAAGTAACAATCCTTAACCCAATTCCAGCATTCACAAAGAAATAAAAGTCAAAATATTATAAATTTTAAAAACCTAGAACTAAAGATCAGACTTCATGCTTGTGTTGTCATTTAATTAGATGAGTAATGAGTGCTAATGAGTACCTCAACACCATTTACCTGGCTATCCTCTAAATTCCTGACAACCATACCCAACACCCCTCTCAACATTTACAATTGCCCCCATCAGCCACAATTTTAAGGGGAAGGATTTGCAAAAATAAAAAGTTTCTTAATGTCAGTACTGAACAGTGCAGCTCTAATGTTATGCTCTCATGCTCCACTAAGGAAACAGTTTTTCCTTTACCAACTTGCATCCCTTTACTGATTTAAACACTGATTGAGAAACTCATCAGTCTGCTCTGCCAGTGAGATCATGACTGAGCTGATGACCTTCAACTCCATTTCTTGCCATTTGAAAACCAGGTGTTTCCCTTCTGCTTCAGAGACTGATACAAAAGAAAAGTGCCAAATAACATTCATATTATGTAAACGTTAGGCAAAGACTGCATCCAACAAATGAGATTCCAACCATTGGCGCTTCACATTCAACTCCATTATCATCATCAAATCCTCCACTGTCAACAAGGGGTGATCAAAAAATTAACTACACTACCTGACTGAAGCCTGCTGAACAAGTACAGAGCACAAGCCACGGATGTAATGGAATACTCTTCACTTGCCTGGATGAGTGCAGATCTTATAGTACAAGACACTCAAAAGCATCCATGATAACGCAGCCCATTTGTTGGGACCCCATTTAATACCTTCAATATTTGCACAGTGGCAGCATCTACAGAATGCATTGCAACAATTCCCCAAGGCTCCTCTGACATCACCTTTGAAACCTAAAAGGACAACAGCAGCTGATACATGGGAATATCACTTGCAAGGTCATCTCCTACCTCACACAACCTTGACTTCGAAATATACCATTCGTTCATAGTGTTGCTGGTCAAAATTCTAGGAGTCACTTCCTAATAGGGGTGGACCTACATCATGATTACAAAAGCAGTTCAAGGGCAACAATCCAGAGTTCTAAGGGAGACAGCTGAAGAGATAGTGGAGGAGTTAGTGGTGATCTTTCAGGAATAACTAGAATCAGGAAGGGTCCCAGAGGACTGGAAATTTGCTAACATGATACTCCCGTTTAAAACAGGAGTCCATTGTGAAGGATGAGATTTCTGAATACTTGGAAGTGTATGATAAAATAGGGTAACATCAGCAAGGGGACATCATGCCTGACAAAGCTGCTAGAATTCGTTGTAGTAACAAGCAGGTTAGACCAAGGGGAGCCAGTGGATGTTATCTACCTAAACTTCAAGAAGGTCTTGGACAAGGTGCCGCACAGGAGGTTACTGAGTAAGATAAGGGCCCATGGTGTTCAGAGAGTGGGAATAAAATGGTCCTTCTCTGGATGGCAGCCGACTGTGTTCATTGGGTACCCATTCTTTTTGAATACACGGTATAGGTGATTTTTCTCTGCTCTGCGTAGTTCCTCTGATATCAGGGTTCTTAGCAGAGGCAATAGTGCAGAGACTTGAACAAACAGCTCTGCCAACTATCCAACCCAAACTTTGTCTGCTACGTGGATAACACCTTTGTCATCACTAAAAGAAACAAGTTAGAGGAAACCTTCCAGACCATCAATAATACCTTAACTGGCATAAAATTCACTAAAGGAAGAGGAAAACAACAACAAACTGCCATTCCTAGATATCACAGTAGAGCAAACAGCCAATGGGGAACTTCAAACCAGCGTCTACAGGAAAACACCACATATGGACCAAATATTGAACTACAGAAGCAATCATCCCAACACCCACAAAGAAAGCTGCATCAGAACATTATTTCAATGAGCCAACACTGCAGCATAGAGGAACTTCGCAGAGCAGAGAAAAATCATCTATACCGTGTATTCAAAAAGAATGGGTACCCAATGAACACAGTCAGAGAACACAGAACATTACAGTGCAGTACAGGCCCTTCGGCCCTCGATGTTGCGCCGACCTGTCATACCAATCTGAAGCCCATCTAACCTACACTATTCCATGTACGTCCATATGCTTGTCCAATGACGACTTAAATGTACTTGAAGTTGGCGAATCTATTACCGTTGCAGGCAAAGCATTCCATACCCTTACTACTCTGAGTAAAGAAACTACCTCTGACATCTGTCCTACATCTATTACTCCTCAATTTAAAGCTATGCCCCCTCGTGCTCGACGTCACCATTCTTGGAAAAAGGCTCTCCCTGTCCACCCCATCTAACACTGATTATCTTACGTCTCTATTAAGTCATCTCTCAACCTTCATCTCTCTAACGAAAACTCCCTCAAGTCCCTCAGCCTTTCCTCATAAGATCTTCCCTCCATACCAGTAAGTCTCCTCTGCACCCTTTCCAAAGATTCCACATCCTTCTTATAATGCAGTGACCAGAACTGTACACAATACTCCAAGTGCGGCTGTACCAGAGCTTTGTACAGCTGCAGCACAACCTCCTGGTTCCGGAACTCGATCCCTCTATTAATAAAAGCTAAAATACTGCATGCCTTCTTAACAATCCTGTCAAACTGGTTGGCAACTTTCAAGGATCTGTGTACCTGGACACCGAGATCTCTTTGCTCATCTACACTACCAAGAATCTTACCATTAGCCCAGTACTTTGCATTCCGGTTACTCCAACCAAAGTGAATCACCTCACACTTGTCTGCATTAAACTCCATTTGCCACCTCTCAGCCCAGCTCTGCAGCTTATCTATGTCTCTCTATAAACTACAACATCCTTCGTCACTATCCACAACTCCACCGACCTTAGTGTCATCTGCAAATTTATTAACCCACCCTTCTACACCTTCATCCAGACAATTTATAAAAATGACTAACTCCACTGGTAACTGGACTCCAGGATGAACATTCCCACCAACCACACCCTCTGTCTTCTTTCAGCAAGCCAATTACTGATCCAAACTGCTATATTCCCCACAATCCCATTCTTCCACATTTTGTACAATAGCCTATTGTGGGGAACCTTATTGAACGCCTTGCTGGAATCCATACACACCACATCAACCAGTTTACTCTCATCTACCTGTTTGGTCACCTTCTCAAAGAACTCAATAAAGGTTTGTGAGGCACAAACTACCCTTCACAAAATCATGCTGACTATTCCTAATCAAATTATTCTTTTCTAGATGATTATAAATCTTATCTCTTATAACCTTTTCCAACACTTTACCAACAACTGAAGTAAGGCTCACTGGTCTATATTTACCTGGGGTGTCTCTGCTCCCCTTCTTGAACAGGGGAACCACATTTGCTGTCCTCCAGTCTTCTGGCACTATTCCTGTAGACAATGACGATTTAAAGATCAATGCCAAAGGCTCGGCTATCTCCTCCCTGGCTTCCTAGAGGATCCTAGGATAAATCCCATTCGGCCCAGGGGACTTATCTATTTTCACATTCTGCAGGATTTCTAATACCTCTTCCTTGTGAACCTCAATCACACCTAGTCTAGTAGCCTGTATCTCAGCAATCTCAACAACATTGTCGTTTTCTAGAGTGAATACTGTTGAAAAATATTCATTTAGTGCTTCCCCTATCTTCTCTGACTCCACACACAACTTCCCACTACTATCCTTGATTGGCCCTAATCTTACTCTCGTCATCCTTTTATTCCTTAAATACCTATAGAAAGCCTTAGGGTTTACCCTGATCCTATCCGCCAACAACTTCTCATGTCTCCTCCTGGCTCTTCTGAGCTCTCTCTTTAGGTCTTTCCTGGCTACCTTGTAACCCTAAAACGCCCTAACTGAGCCTTCACATCTCATCTTAACATAAGCCTTCTTCTGCCTCTTGACCAGAGATTCCACTTCCTTCGTAAACCACGGCTCCTGCGCTCCACAGCTTCCTCCCTGCCTGACAGGTACATACTTATCTAGGACACACTGTAGCTTTTTCTTGAATAAGCTCCACATTTCTAATGCGCCTATCCCATGCAGTTTCCTTCCCCATCCTATGCTTTCTAAATCTTGCCTAATCGCATCGTAATTGCCTTTCCCCCAGCTGTAACTCTTGCCCAGTGGTGCACACCTATCCCTTTCTATCACTAAAGTAAACATAACAGAATTGTGATCGCTGTCACCAAAGTGCTCACCTACGTCCAAGTCTAACACTTGGCCGGGCTCATTACCCAGTACCAAATCTAATGTGGCTTCGCCCCTTATTGGTCTGTCTACATTATGTGTCAGGAAGCCTTCCTGCACACACTGGACAAAAACTGACCCATCTATAGTACTCGTACTATAGTGTTCCCATTCAATATTTGGAAAGGTAAAGTCCCCCATGAGAACTACCCTGTCTCGCTCACTCCTATCGAGAATTATCTTTGCTATCCTTTCCTCTACGTCTCCGGAACTATTCGGAGGCCTAGAGAAAACTCCCAACAGGGTGACCTCTCCTTTCTTGTTTCTAACTTCAGCTCATACTACCTCAGTTGACGAGTCCCCAAACATCCTTTCTGCAACTGTAATACTGTCCTCGACCAACAATGCCACATCTCCTCCTCTTTTACCATCTTCTCTGTTCTTACTGAGCAACAAACCCAAACAAGCAGACAAAACAAGTCCAGAAACCAGAGCCACTCTCCCCTACATCAAAGACATATCAAATGACTGCCAGACTACTCAGACCCCTCGGCATCATGGTAGCCCACAAACCCACCAACACACTAACACAGCAGCTAATGAACTTGAAAGACCTATACAGACAACAAGCAAAACTAATGTCATTTACAAAATACTATGCAAGGATTGTAACAAACACTACATTGGTCAAACAGGCAGAAAACTAGCCACCAGGAAACATGAACACCAACTAGCCACAAAAAGACATGACCCTCTCTCACTAGTATCCTCACATACGGATGAGGAAGGACACCACTTCGACTGGGACAACACATCCATCCTAGGACAAGCCAAACAAAGAAATGCACGAGAATTCCTAAAAGCATGGTATTTCAACCGGAACTCTATCAACAAACACGTTGAGTTAGACCCCATCTACCACCTTCTGAGAAAAGGAACAGGAAGTGACTTCACCACAGGAAATACCATCATCAACCCAAAGAAACCCAAATATATAAATAGAAAGCAGGAATTTTCAGCATTGTTTCGCCTGAGGCGCACTGAAGATGTTACCTAGTAGGGTAACAAGATGTCTGGAAATTAACCTTACAGCTCAGCGAGCAAATCTACATCCAGCAAGCAAGGGTCGTAGGGGCAAGTATTCAACATTTAAGCAGCATCTGAATGAGCACTTAAAATGCCAAGGCACAGCAGGCTATGGACTAGATAAATGGGATTAGTGCAACTTGTTGGCCAAAAAGCCTGTTTCTATGCTGTACGACTTGTATACTAACATCAGAATCCTACTAAGTTGGCACTAGGCTGAGCTCTTCACATAGATAAGAGAATATTAGCACCTAGAATGTTAAGTATCTGATCTTTACACTTGACCAAAACCTCTAAAGAATCTAAAAGGACAATACAGGGTAAATGCCAGAAAGATGTTCCCAGCGATCCTGAAATCCTGAAGCAGGGGTCACAATTTAAGGATAAGAGCTTGGCCATTTTGGAATAAGACTAGGAGAAACTTTTCCCAGAGAATGGTAAGCATATGGATTTCTCTGCCGCAAGTGGTTGAAGTCAAAACATTGACTGGTTTCAAGGAATTAGATATGGTTCTTAGGACTAAAGGGATCAAGAGGCATGGGGCAGTAATACAGTACTGAATTAGATGATCAGTCATCATTATATTGAATGGTAGAATGGGCTTGAAGGATCAGAAGGACCACTTCTGCTCCTACTTTATATACAAGTCACACCTGGCACAAAGGAAGATTGTGGTGGTTGGAGGTCAGTCATCTCTGCGCCAAGAATCTCTGCAGGAGTCCCTTATGGTAGTATCCTTGCCCCAACATCTTCAGCTGCTTCATCAATGACCTTTCATTATGAGAAGGACAAAAATACGGATGTTCGGTGATGACTGCACAATGTTCAGGCATTTGCTATTCGTCAGTGTGAAGCAATCCATACCCAAATGCAGCAAGACCTGGACACTATCCCTACTTAGATGAAAGCGGCAAGGAATATTCATGCCACACAAATACCAGACAAAGATCAAGGGAGAATCAAACCATCTCCACTTGACATTCAATTGTACCACCATCACTGAATCTCTCACTATCACCTTATCATTGACAAGAAACTGACTGGATGAGTTCTACAAGTACTGTGGCTACAAAAGCGGTCACAGGTTTGGAATCTTGCCATGACTAACTTGTGTCCTGACTCCCCGAAGCCTGCCCACCATCTATAAGGCACAACTCAGGCGTGTGATGGAATACTCACCAGGATAAGTGCAGCTCCAACAATACTCAAAACAGCTGGATACCAACCACAAAGTACTCCCCTTGCTTGGAACCACAAGCATAATTCTTAATCCACCACTATTCAATAGCAGCAATCTAGCTGCATAACAGACTTTTATCAAGGCTCTTAAGACAGCACCTTCCAAACCCATGACCTGCTACAATCTAGGAGGAGAATTGCAGTGAATATATGGGAACATCACCTCCAAATTCCACCATTAAGCCACTGAGCATCCAGACTTGGAAATTATATATGGCTCATTCAGTGTTGTTGAATCAAAACTCTTGAACTTCTTTCCTATTATATTTTGAGTGTATCTACACCAAATGGGCTGCAGAGGCAGATCACCACCTTCTCAAGGATAACTAGGGATAGACTATAAATTCTGGTCCAGCCAGCAGCACCCACATCCTGAGTTAGGGAGTCATCACCAACAGCTGCTTATTTAAATAGTTTTCAAACTCCAGGTGTGAAGCACATGTTACACATAAAATGTCTTAACATCGAACTCACTTTTCTGCTTCTTTTTCTGTGGTGCAAGTGTTGGCCGCATAAGGATTTCAACTAAAAGCTGTAAAGCAGTTAAAAAAAAAAAGGACATATCAAAATACAGATACTTAAAAAATTACTCACTGGTTAAGAAGGAAAAACATACTTAGCAAATATGGGCTAAGACTTGGTTATATTCATTACTTGTGCAGAATCTTGTGTTGCTTAGCCAAAACCGCTATATAAAAGCCAACTCAGAAGCTGCTGCACTCAATCAGCACCCAATGATGCACAGTAATAGAGAAAGCTGGACACCTGACAAATTTCACCCCCACCCAAGTCCCTGGCACTAAGTAAGCCCCAGTCAATACAGTAGAAGTTAAAATCACCTGCCTCAACAACCCTTTGAGGAGGGAAATGGTTGTGCTTCAAATTTGACTGTTTTTTGAGCAAGAGACCAAGATGATTTGGGGGGGGGGGGGGGGAGTAGAGAAGAGGCAATAGTTGCTGTCTATATGGACTTTAGCCAGGCTTTGACAAGGTCCCACATGGAAGGTTTTTACAAAAAGGCAAAGTCACATGGGATCAACGTGAGCTGGTAAGATGGATGGATACAGAACATGTTTAGTCATAGAGATGGGTGGTTTTGTCGCTGGAGATCTATGAACAATGGTGCTCCACAGGGATCAGCGCTGGGAGTCCTGTTGTTTAAGCACAGCAGGTCAGGCAGCATCTGAGGATCAGGAAAATCAACGTTTCGGACAGGAGCCCTTCATTGGGAGTGACATTCCTAATGACCTCCAGCATCTGCAATCCTCACTTTCATCCTGTTGTTTATAATATATAAATTATTTGGAGGAGACTTAGGTGGCCTGATTAATAAGGTGGTGGACAATTCAAAGATTGGGGGGAGCTGAAGTGAGAAAGATTTCCAGAGGATACAGCAGTATATAGTTTGGCTGGAGAAATGGCAGATGGTGTTTAATCCAGATGGCAGGTGAAGCATTTTGGAAGATCTGAAGCAGAAGGGAAGCATAGTGAATGACAGAACCCTTAGTAACATCCACAGACACAGGAATCGAGGCAAACAGGTCTAGAGTTCCTTGAAAAGGGACACAAATAGATATGGTGGTGAACTGTAGGACATAGTTCATCAGTCAGGGTATAGAGTACAAGTAGTGATAAATCACGTCGCAGTTGTAGACAATTTCAGTTCGGCTATATTTGGAATATTACTCAGCTATACAGCATGGAAACAGATCCTTCGATCCAACTCGTCTGTGCCAACCAGATATCCTAAGTTAATCTACTCCAATTTGGCAGACATCCCTTGAGCCCTCCTATTCATATACCCATCCAGATGCCTTTTAAATGTAATTGTGCCAGCCACCACCAGTTCCTCTGGCTCATTCCACACATGCATCACCCTCTGCGTGAAAAAGTTGCTCCTAAGGTCCCTTTTAAATCTTTCCTCTCTCACCTTGAACCTATGCCTTCTAGTTTTGGACCGCTATTCCAGGGAAAAGACCTTGTATATTCACCCTATCCATGTCCCTCGATTTCATAAACTGTATAAGGGCACTCTTTAGCCTGCAATACTCCAGGGAAAATAGCTCCAACCTATTTAGTCTCTCCCTATAGCTCAAAGCCTCCAACCTTGGTAACATCTTTGTAAATCTTTTCTGAACCCTTTCAAGTTTCAGAACATTCCTCCTACAGCAAGGGGACCAGAATTGAACGCAGTATTCCAAAGTTGCCTAACCAATGTCCTGTAAGCCTCAACATGACCTAATCCTATACTCAATGCATTGACCAATAAAGACAGGCATACCAAATTGCCTTCTTCACTATCCTGTCTTCCTGAAACTTGACTTTCAAGGAACTATGAACCTGCACTCCAAGGTCTCTGTTCAGCAACACTCCCAAGACCTTACCATTAAGAGTACAAGTCCTAACCCTGATTTGCTTTTCCAAAATGCAGCAGCTCACATTTATCTAAATTAAACTCCATGTGCCATTCCTCAGCCCATCTGATCAATGTCTTGTTGTACTGGGGTGACCTTCTTGGCTGTCCACTACAGCACCAATTTTAGTGTCACCCATAAACTTACTAACCATACCTCCTATGTTTACATTCAAATCATTTATATACATGACAAAAAGCACCGATCCTGTGGTGCACTGCTGGTCACAGGCTTCCAGTCATGAAAATCTATCTTCCTCCACCACCCTCAGTATTCTACCTTAAAGCCAGTTCTGTATCCAAATGGCTAATTCTCCCGTTATACCGTGTGATCTAACCTAGTCTACCTATATGGAACCTTGTTGAACACCTTACTGAAATCCATATATATCACATCTACCACTATGACTTCACCAATCCTCTTCATTCATTCTTCAAAAAGCTCCATAAGACCATAAGACATAGGAGTGGAAGTAAGGCCATTCGGCCCATCGAGTCCACTCCGCCATTCAATCATGGCTGATGCGCATTTCAGCTCCACTTACCAGCGTTCTCCCCGTAGCCCTTAATTCCTCTAGACAACAAGAATCTATCAATCTCGGCCTCGAAGACATTTAGCGTCCCGGCTTCCACTGCACTCCGTGGCAATGAATTCCACAGGCCCACCACTCTCTGGCTGAAGAAATGTCTCCGCATTTCTGTTCTGAAATGACCCCCTCTAATTCTAAGGCTGTGTCCACAGGTCCTAGTCTCCTCGTTTAACTGAAACAATTTCCTAGCATCCACCTTTTCCAAGCCATGTATTATTTTGTACGTCTCTATTAAGTCTCCCCTTAATCTTCTAAACTCCAACGAATACAATCCCAGTATCCTCAGCCGTTCCTCATATGTTAGACCTGTCATTCCAGGGATCATCCGTGTGAATCTCCGCTGGACACGTTCCAGTGCCAGTATGTCCTTCCTGAGGTGTGGGGACCAAAACTGGACACAGTACTCCAAATGGGGCCTAACCAGAGCTTTATAAAGTCTTAGTAGTACATCTCTGCTTTTATATTCCAACCCTCTTGAGATAAGAGACAACATTGCATTCGCTTTCTTAATCACGGACTCAACCTGCATGTTTACCTTTAGAGAATCCTCGACTAGCACTCTCAGATCCCTTTGTGCTTTGGCTTTATTAATTTTCTCACCATTTAGAAAGTAGTCTATGCTTTTATTCTTTTTGCCAAAGTGCAAGACCTCGCACTTGCTCACGTTAAATTCCATCAGCCATTTCCTGGACCACTCTCCCAACCTGTCTAGATCCTTCTGTAGCCTCCCCACTTCCTCAGTACTACCTGCCTGTCCACCTAACTTCGTATCATCGGCAAACTTCGCTAGAATGCCCCCGGTTCCCTCATCCAAATCATTCATTTATAATGCGAACAGCTGTGGCCCCAGCACCGAACCCTGCGGGACACCGCTCGTCACCGGTTGCCATTCTGAAAAAGAACCTTTTATCCCAACTCTCTGCCTTCTGTTAGACAGCCAATCCTCAATCCATCCCAGCAGCTCACCTCGAACACCATGGGCCCTCACCTTGCTCAGCAGCCTCCCGTGTGGCACCTTATCAAAGGCCTTTTGAAAGTCTAGATAGACCACATCCACTGGGTTTCCCTGGTCTAACCTACTTGTTACCTCTTCAAAAAATTCCAACAGGTTTGTCAGGCATGACCTCCCTTTACTAAATCCATGTTGACTTGTTCTAATCAAGTAATGAGACAATTTCCCCCACACAAAGCCATGTTGTCTATCCCTAATCAGTTCTTGCCTTTCCAAATACATGTAGATTCTGTCCATCAGGATCCCTTCCAACAAATTGCTGACCACTGATATCAGGCTCAATCTATACTTCCTTGGGTGTGAACAATTCTGGTCGCCACAGGATAATAAGGATGTGGAGGCTTTGAATAGGCTACAGAAATGGGATCAGAATGTTTCTCAAGATGTTTCCTGGTTTGGAGGGTAATAGCTATGAGTAAAGGTTGAACAAACATGGTTTGCTTTCAGTTGAACATCAAAGGCTAAGGGGGAAACTTGATAGAAGTTTATAAAATTAAGAGGCATGGATAGAAGGGATAGTCGAAGTCTTTTTTCCAAGGGTAGAAATGTCAATTACTAGGGCATAAATGTTTAAGGTAAAAGGGGCAAAGTTTAAAAAGGAGATCTGAGAGGCAAGCTTTCTTTTAAATGGAAGGTGGTAAAGTGCCTGGAATGCACTGCCAGAAGTAGTAGTGGAGGCAGATACAATAGCATCAAAAGGCATTTTAACAGAAAATAAATGCATAGGCAGGGAATACAGGGATACAGAACCCATAGAGGCAAAAGTTTTTTTTAAAAAGTTTAGAAAGGCATATATTGGTGCAGCCTTGGTGGACTAAAGGCCCTTTTCTTGTGCTGTACTCTTCTTTGTTGACCTGTCCTTCCCCAAATCCCTCAATTAGTTTAGATATTTTTAGAACTAAAATAGTTTTGATTTTTGTTAACTGATTTAGCACCAATTAGCATTAGTAGAAGTGAGTTCCAAAGCTCCAAGTTTTTTGAGAACATTCCAAATTTCACCAATGAACATGTCTCTAATTTTGTTTTTTTAGAGACAAGTCCCTGATCCTAAACTCCCTAATTTGTAGAAACAGGTTTTCACCATCCAACAGGTATGCCCACCTCCAGATTTTGAAAATATCACTGGAAAGGAATTTTAAGAAAGGAGACATCCAAGGTGCACACATTTGCTTTGCTTAAACCATTGTGCAACTAAAGTTCAACTTGCTAAGATAGCTTCTCACATGAAATGAAAACTTTGGATAAATGCAAGTGCACAAGCAGATGGTAGTGGTAGGGTCAGCATAGATTCACTAGCTTCTGGATTAGTGGTGCTGGAGGAGCAAGCAGTTCAGGCAGCATCCAAGGAGCAGCGAAATCAATGTTTCGGGCAAAAGCCCTTCATCAGGAATAAAGGCAGTGAGCCTGAAGCGTGGAGAGATAAGCTAGAGGAGGGTGGGGAGAAAGCAGACCCCACCACCAGGGATATATTTCCCTCCCCATCCCTTTCCGCCTTCCGCAAAGACCGTTCCCTCCGTGACTACCTAGTCAGGTCCACGCCCCCCCTACAACCCACCCTCCCATCCTGGCACCGCAGGAACTGTAAAACCTGCGCCCGCACCTCCTCCCTCACCTCTATCCAAGGCCCTAAAGGAGCCTTCCACATCCATCAAAGTTTTACTTGCACATCCACTAATATCATTTATTGTATCCGTTGCTCCCGATGCGGTCTCCTCTACATTGGGGAGACTGGGTGCCTCCTATCAGAGCAATTTAAGGAACATCTCCGGACACCCGCACCAATCAACCACACCACCCATGGCCCAACATTTCAACTCCCCCTCCCACTCTGCCGAGGACATGGAGGTCCTGGGCCTCCTTCACCGCCGCTCCCTCACCACCAGACGCCTGGAGGACTTCAACCCCTGGGCATCAATGTGGATTTCAACAGTTTCCTCATTTCCCCTTCCCCCACCTCACCCTAGTTCCAAACTTCCAGCTCAGCACTGTCCCCATGACTTGTCCGGACTTGTCCTACCTGCCTATCTCCTTTTCCACCTATCCACTCCACTCTCTCCTCCTAGATCTATCTCTTTCATCCCCTCCCCCACTCACCCATTGTACTCTATGCTACTTTCTCCCCACCCCCACCCTCCTCTAGCTTATCTCTCCACGCTTCAGGCTCACTGCCTTTAATCCTGATGAAGGGCTTTTGCCCAAAACGTCGATTTCGCTGCTCCTTGAATGCAGCCTGAACTGCTGTGCTCTTCCAGCACCACTAATCCAGAATCTGGTTTCCAGCATCTGCAGTCATTGTTTTTAACTCATAGATTCACTAGCTAACTAGCACAACAGCTTCTCCACTTTGACCATTTAGGATTCGGTTTTCAGGAAGGAAAATTCTTATTCTTAGTAAAAATGGAAGAACTGTGGATGCTGTAAATCAGAAACCTCCACCTCAGTATCCAAGGATCCAAACACACCTAGTAAAAGCAGCATCTCTCACAACCTAGCCTCCTCTACATTGGGGAAACAAAATGTAGACTGGCTGACCACTTTGCAGAACACCCATGTTCTGTCTGTAAAAAGTAAAATGAGCTTTCAATTGCCTACCTCTTCAACACACCTTGTTCCCTGGCCAACATCTCTTTCTCAGGCTTGCTGCAGTACTCCAGCAAAGTTCAGCACAGCTGGAAGAACTGCACCTCATTTTCCGCTCAGGGACACTGCGGTCTTTCGGACTCAATATCAAGCTCAACTTTAGGCCTTGAGATCTCCCATGTCCTTAACCCAACCTGACACACCAGGCCTTGTATCACTGTCTGCTGTTACACACAACCCATTGTTAGTCACTAACAGTCGGCATTAACAGCCATTCACCTTCCAAGCGAGATAATTATCTATTCCTTTGTTCAACTGTTCTCTCTTTGGGCTCTATTCCCCACAATTGCTTACTCCTTACCCCAATCCTATCCTCTGTACATAAACCGATATTTTCCTAACAACCGTCAGTTCGGAGAACGGGTCACTGGGTCCAAAACATTAAATCTCCTTTCTCTCCACAGACTTGCTGAGCTTTTTCAGCAATTCCTGCTTTTGTTTCAAATTCCTATTCTTGGCCAGCAGTCCACTGTTCATTATTCAGTAAAAAAACTTTATTTCCAGCTGACAGTATATAGGAAATAAACGTTTATAATGCCACCCAGTTAAGGTTTCACAGTATCATCTGTCTATCACATCTGCACCCACCTTTCAAATGATCATGACTTTGCCCTTCGCCTCATATTCCTGCACATTTGAATAGAAACAAATGAGCCAATTCACTCTAATACATAATCTGAACCTGGCTTCACCACACTTCTAGGCAGTGCATTTTAGTCCTCCACTATGTGCATTACTCCTCACTTCAAATATACTTATTGTGCAAATCTTTAAATCTGCGTTCTCTTTGTCTAACTTTGAGGAGGAACAGGTTCCCATGAACCCCCGCCCAGTGTAGACTGTCCAGATCCCTCATGATTTTTGAGAACTTCAATAAATCATCTTTTTATCTCGTTCTGAGGAAAACAATCCTAACTATCATTGGACAACATGGATCATAACATCAGGTTGATAATTACCCCCTGCATGATGGCTGCAGTCACTGTGACATCTTGACCTGGTACCAGGGAGGTTACCTACTATGCTGGGATCACTTACAGCTGTAGAAAAGCTGGTCTGTTCGCCTAAATGAACTTTCTACCATTACTGCTCTTCCAATCACTTTCCTTCCCTTTTATACGGCTGAGCCACGTTCAGTGCCATAAGCTTGGCTCTTCCTGCAGTCTTGAGGAGCCACTACTGCCCTCTGAAGTATCCAGAATGGAAAACCAATTAGTGAGCAAGAACGTACTGGGGACTTCCTATCAAGTTTGCTTGGTGTGGAGGTGCTGGTGTTGGATGGAGGTGGACAAAGTCAAAAGTCAAACACCAGGTCTATTCGAAATCGCAAGCTTTCGGAGTGCAGCCCCTTCATCAGGTGAAGTAACCTGATGAAGGGGCTGTGCTCTGAAAGCTTGCAATTTCAAATGAACTATAACCTGGTGTTGTGTGACTTCTGACTTCGTTCTCTTGGGACTATCTAGCTGTCACCCATTCCTCAGCTGAAAATGTGTTGCTGGAAAAGCGCAGGTCAGGCAGCATCCAGGGAACAGGAGAATCGACATTTCGGGCATAAGCCCTTCTTCAGGGCTTTCCTGAAGAAGGGCTTTTGCCCGAAACGTCGATTCTCCTGATCCCTGGATGCTGCCTGACCTGCTGCGCTTTTCCAGCAACACATTTTCAAATCTGATCCCCAGCATCTGCAGACCTCACTTTCTCCCCATTCCTCAGATGCCTGCATACTCCTGACTTGCAATGTGACCACCTTCCCAATTACACTATCCACTTGGTCCTCTGTCTTGTGGGTGCAGCACAGCAGCTCCAACCATCATGCAAAGAAAACTGAGCTCAAGTTTCGGCAGAGAATGAAATTTGTGTACAAAGTGCCCATGACTCATGCCAAAGGATGGGGATTCTGTATAGTTAATACCTTTGGCTAAGTTTTGGACACTTTGGTACAAATGCCAGTTTAGAAATGATTTACTTTTACTCACCAATCAGCTCCCTCTCTGCCTATAAATAGTTATATAAGAATAAGACTAAGAACCAATTCTTAAAAAAAAACGGTAAAAAAATTCCCAGCACAATGTTCAAATTACATTTAGGCTCATGAGACATTCTTTTAGTCTGATTGGTTTCATCTACCCCCTCGTTCTCCCCCTCTCAAAGGATTCCAGAAAGCATTTTTTCCACATTCAAAATAACCCCTCTCACAACTTCAAGTATTTAATGTAATACTTACATCTACTCCACCAAACAGATCAAATACATGTGTATTGGGAAATTTGGACTCCTGGGCACCTTTCCCATCCTCAGTCACAAATGCCATTGCTTCCATTGAAAGAAGTGGAGCAATCTCCTGCACACAAGGGGAATGAAAAAAGAATTAATCAAAATTCAACACACCAAATCTCAAGCAGCATGATCCCTTAATTTCAATCTGGTTGAGTAGTCATCAACACTCTGCTTAGTTTGGAGACTAATTTTTTTCTTTCAAATTCTGATTGATCCACGAACACTTCTGCTTTAATAGAATCCCGAACCTTTGTTTTTCTAATTTGAACAATAATCTGTATGTGCAGGGTGTGAAATAAATCATATTCAATCTGCTTCAGTGCTGGATCCAAGCATTCTTGTGCATAAATCGCATAATATGCAAATACAGTAGTTACTTGGAGGGAAAATAGAATTTTAGCATTTATTGCTAAAGGAATGGAGCATAAAAGTAGGGAAATGTTGTAGCTGTGCAAGGTATTGGTGAGACTCTGCGGCTCTGTCTACAGTCTTATGCCCTGATGGTATGAGACACGCATTGGTTAAGATAAGCTGGCCAAGGAACGTGGAGGTAAAGGGATAAACGATCAGTGAAGACAGAGCCCAGATGCAGAGAAAGACAGTTACGCAGACAAAAGGATTGATAATTGTAAGCCAGGTACAAAGAAAAGCTGCTAACTTGCCCTGAAAACAGCCCATGTGATGACTGGGCCTGGTATGTAGGAGATGGAAAAAGGTGGTCAGGCCCTAAAATTATTGACCTCCATACAGAGGAACCTCGATTATCCGAATATCGGATTATCCGGCAAGATCGCAAGGTCCCAATGGTTGGATAAACTATGTTACCTGGCATTTGATTATCCAGAATTCGATTAAACGAACAAAATACTCTCCCCGTCCAAGTCATAGAACAATACAGCACAAAACAGGCCCTTCAGCCCTAGATGTTGCACCGACCTATGAACTAATCTAAGCTCATGCCCCTACATTATCCCATCATTCATGTGCTTATCCAAGGATTGTTTAAATCTCCATAATGTGGCTGAGTTAATTACATTAGCAGGCAGAGCATTCTACGCCCTTACTACTGAGTAAAAAAAAAGTGAAAAAGTGAGGACTGCAGATGTTGGAGATCAGAGCTGAAAAATGTGTTGCTGGAAAAGCGCAGCAGGTCAGGCAGCATCCAAGAAGCAGGAGAATCGACATTTCGGGCATAAGCCCTTCTTCAGGAATCCTGAAGAAGAGTTTATGCCCGAAGTGTCGATTCTCCTGTTCCTTGGATGCTGCCTGACCAGTTGTGCTTTTCCAGCAACTCATTTTTCAGCACTGAGTAAAAAAACCTGCCTCTGACATCTGCCTTAAATCTATCATCCCTCAATTTGTAGTTATGCCCCCTCGTACAAGCTGACGTCATCATCCTAAGAAAAAGAAAGACTCTCACTGTCCACCCTATCTAATCTTCTGATCATATTGTATGTCTCTATCAAATCCCCTCTTAGCCTTCTTCTCTCCAATGAAAACAGACCCAAGTGTCTCAGCCTTCCGCATGAGAGCTTCCCTCCAGACCAGGCAACATCCTGGTAAATTCCTCTGCACCTTTTCCAATGCTTCCACATCCTTCCAGCAATGGGGCGACCAGAACTATACACAATATTCCAAGTTGCAGCATGACATTACAGCTCCGGAACTCAATCCCTCCACCTAACACACTATGTCTTTTTAAACTGCACTATCAACATGGGTGGCAACTTTCAGGGACCTATTCAGGTGTCCTTCAGATAACTGAGGTTCCTCTGTATTAAGTCTTGAAGTCTGCAGGGTCCCCAAGCAAAAAAATAATTGAGCTTTGCCTGAACACTGCAGACAGGCCAGAGACAAACGTTGAAGTGACACGTAATTGGAAGCTCGCAGTCATTTCTGCAGACATAGCATAGGTATTCTGCAAAGTGGTCGCCCAGTATGTACTGCATCTCCCCAGTGCAGTGGAGACCACTTGTAAGCAATGAATATAGTAGACCAGCTGGAATGAACCAGATAATGAGGATTGAGGAAGCAAATGGGCAGGTAAGTCAACTTCTGTGGCTGGATAGGTATGTGCCATGGAAGCGTTAGGAGTGGAGGAGTGGATCAAGAGTTCAAGAGGGAACAGTACCTGTGGAAGGCTGATAAGAGAAGGAAGGTTAATGTGAATGTGCTGGGTGCATCCCACTGGACATGGTTTGAGATCCTTTGGATGCAGATGCTGATAGGGTGGGAAGGGAGTAACAGTGTGACCTTCCATTTTAAAAAAATTCATTTTGTGGGGTGCGGGCATAGCTGGCTGGCCAGCATTTACTGCCTGTCCTGAGTTGCCCTTGAGGTGGTGGTGGTGGTGATGAGCTGCCTTCTTGAACCGCTCCATTCACCTGAGAGTTGACCAACAATACCATTAGGGAGGGAATTCCAGGATTTTAACCCAGTGACAGTGAAGGAACTGCAATATATTTTCAACTTAGAATGGTGAGTGGCTTGGGGGGGGGAAGAGATGGGATTTGAAGCGGTGGTGTTCCCATCTACTTGCTGCCCTTTTCCTTCTCGATGGAAGTATTCGTGGGTTTACTATCTAAAGATCTTTGGTGAATTTCTGCAGTGCATCTTGCAGATGGGACACTGCTACTACAGAGCATTGGTTGTGGAGGGAGTGGATGCTTGTGGATGTGGTGCCAATCAAGCAGACTGCTGTGTCCTGGATGGTATCAAGCTCAAGTGCTGCACTCACCCAGGCAAGTGGGGAGTATTCCATCACAGTTCTAACTTGTGCCTTGTAAATGGTGGACAGGCTTTGGGGAGTCAGGAGGGGACTTGTCACAGCATTCTTCGCCTCTGATTTGCTATTGCAGCCACTGTGCTTGCGTGGTGAAGCCAGTTGACTTTCTGATCACTAACTCCCAGGAATTTGGAATGGGGGATTCAGTAATGGTAACACTATTGAATGTCATGGGGCAATGATTAGATTGTGTATTATTGATGATGGTCTAGTGTGGCATTTGTGCAGCACAAATGTTACTCGCTATTTGTCAGCCCAAGCTTGGATAGTGCCCAGATCTTGTTGCATTTGGACATGGTCTGCTTCAGTATTGAGGAGTCACGCATGTTGCTGAATGCTGCACAATCATTGGCGACCATCCCCACTTCAGACTCTACGAGGAGGAACGGTCATCGATGAAGCAGCTAAAGACGGCTGGGCCTAGGACACTACCCTGAAGAATTCCTGCAGAGATGTCCTGAAGCCAAGATGACTGACCTCCCAAAACCGCGACAGTCTTTCTATCTGTCACGTATGACTGACCATCAGAAAGTTTGCCCCCTGATAGTTATTGATTTCAGTTTTGCCAGGGCTCCTTAATACCACACTCTATCAAATGCAGCCTTGATGTCAAGGGCTATCACTCTCACCTCACCCCTCAGAATTCAGCTCTTCCATCCAAGTTTGAACCAAGGCTGTAATGAGGTCAGGAGCTGAGTGGCCCTTGTGGAACCCAAACTGAGCAGGTGCTGCTTGATAGCACACTGTTGATGACATATTCCATCACTTTACTGATGATCGATAGTAGACTGATGGGACTGTAACTGGCTGGGTTGGAATTGTCCTATTTATGTACAGAACATACTTGGGCAATTTTCCAAATTGTTCATAGATGCCAGTGTTGTAACTGTATTACAACAGCTTGGCTCGGGGAGTGGCAAGTTCTAGAGCACAAGTCATCAGCACTATTCCCAGAATGTTGCCAGGGTCCATAACCTTTGTAGTATCCAGTGCCTAAAACTGTTTTTTGATATCACGTGCAGAGAACTCAATTGGCTGAAGATTGATATCGGTGATGCTGGGGACCACTGGAAACCAAGATGGATTTCCACTTGGCACTTCTGGCTCAAGATTGCTGCAAAAGCTTCAGCCTTAACTTTTGCACTGATATGCTCAGCACATCATTGAGGGTGAGGATATTTGTGGAGTTGTTTAATCATCCACTACAATTCACAACTGGATGTAGCAAGACTGCAGAGCTTTGATCTGATCCATTGGTTGTGGGATCATTTAGCTTTGTCTATCACTTGCTGCTTATGCTGTTTGGCATGCAAGTAGACCTATTTGATGGCCTCACCAGGTTGACACCTCATCTTCAGGTATGCCTGGTGCTACTCCTGGCATGCCACCCTGCACTCTGCATTGAACCAAGGTTGATCCCCTGGATTGATCATAATGGTTGAGTGGGGGGTATGCAAGTCCATGAGGCCACAGATTGCGGAGTACAATTCTGTTGCTAATGATGACCCACAGCGCCTCATTGATGCCCTGTTGAGTTGCTAGATCAGTTTAAAATCTGACCCATTTAGCACAGTGGTAGTTCCACAAAACATCATGGATGTTATTCTCAATGTGAAAGTGGGACTGCATCTCCACTAAGACTGGGCAGTGGTCATTCTTATCGAAGTGTGATTAATGAATAGGGGACACTGTTTCCACAGTGCAAACTTTTAAAACATGCGTTAGCTGATTATATCGCCAACATTTTAAGCACTTTTATAAAAGTGCAACTTTTCTATAACGTGGGGTTGCACAAGAACGCAACCATCGTGTTATAAAAGAACTACCTGTATGTTTTTCCCTCTTGTTGGTTTCCTCACCATCTGCTGCAGACCTAGTCTAGCAACTATGTCATTTAGGACCTGACTAGCCTGATCAGAAGCACTGCTGCCAAGCCTCTCGCATGTGGATATTGAAATTTCCCACCCAGTGTATATTTTGTGCCCTTGCCACCCTCAGTGCTTCCTCCAAGTTTTGTTCAACATAGAGGAGTACTGATTCATCAGCTCAGGGAGTATGGTACATAGTAATCAGTAGGAGATTTTCTTGCTCAAATTTAACCTGAAGCCACGAGGCATCATGGGGTCTGTAGTCAATGTTGAGGACTCCAAGAGCAATTCCCTCCCAACTGTAAACCACTATGCGCCACCTCTGCTGGGTCTGTCTTGCCGGTGAGACAGGAGATATTCAGGGATGATGGCAGTGGGATGATCACTATGTCACGCTGTTGCTTGACTACTCTGTGAGACAACTCTCCCAATTTTGGCACTAGCCCCAGATGTTAGTGAGGAGGATTATGCAGGGTCTTTTCTGGCACCTAGGTTGACACCAGGTGATCCAACAGGTTTCATTTCTTTCAGACTTTGTAGCAATTGGCTGAATGCCTTGCTTGGCCACTTCAGAGGGCAATTGAGAGTCAACCACAATGCTGTGGGTCTGGAGTCACATGTAGGTCAGACCAGGTGAGGATGGCAGATTTCCTTCCCTGATGGCCATTAGTGAACCAGATGGGTTTTTCTGACAATTGACAATGATTTCACCACCATCATGAGATTCTCAATTCCAGATTTTTTAAAAACTGAATTTAATTTCCACTATGTGTGGTGGCAAGATTCAAACCTGGGTCACGAGAACATTATCCGAGTCTGGGTGAATACTGATAATACCATTCGGCCATCGCCTTCCCACAATGTTGACGGAGGGAAGAGATAGGGTGAAGAAGGGGGCAATGGGTCAAATACAGCTAATGGGCTGCTTCAGCATAAGCAGTGATAGCAGATAGAATGAGTTTAGGCTGATTGAGAGTGGACATCAAATCAGTTCCTTGGTACACGTCAGGATTCCTTATAATAAAAATCTATGATTCCATGAAAGATACAATTGATCACTACAGCAAACCTTTTTTTAACATGCCACCTTTTCTTTTTAAGGCATAGAAGACATGGCAACAAAAAAAGTGCGAGAGAGATGGGAGTGGGGCAGGACAGGATGTACTGGCTGCTAAGGCAGGTTACATCCCTTTCTTGTTACTTTGCAAATTGCCTGCTTTAAAACTGCAAACAGTCAGCACTTCAATTCACAATTTAGAGGTTATATAAGTATGAAATATTTTGAAAGTATCACTTGCAGGCGTTTCATCAGTGCCTGTCGGTCTCTTTATCCATTACTGGAGCAACAGAAGTGGTGTAAGATTT
Source organism: Chiloscyllium plagiosum (assembly GCF_037043375.1). Lineage (NCBI taxonomy): Eukaryota > Metazoa > Chordata > Chondrichthyes > Orectolobiformes > Hemiscylliidae > Chiloscyllium > Chiloscyllium plagiosum. Next base: position 634,395 of record NW_028270153.1, on the reverse strand, counting down.
ATTTTTATTCATTAAAGGGATGTGTGCAAAGTTGGCTGGGCTAGCATTTATTGTCCACCTTTGCTGTCTTTGAGGAAATGGTCAGCTTGCTCTCAGAACTGCTGCAGTCCATTTGGTATAGATGCATCCATGAGGCTGAGGAGGAGGGAGTTTCAGAAACAGTGAAGGAACACTAACATATTTCCAAGTCTGGATGGCAAATGGCTTGGAGACAAATTTTCAGGTGCTCCTGCTCTTCCTCCTAGATGGAAGAGGTCATGTTTGGAAGGTGCTGTTTAAGGAGCCTAGGTGAATTTTGGCAATGCATCTTTAAGATTGCACACACTGCTGCTACGTGCATTGGTGGCAGACAAACGCATGTGGACATGGATTACATTCTAGATTGATGCGCTGCACAAGGCGAGGTAAACTGCTATTCGATAAAGGATTGAAGCAATGATGCTGAAGATTGCTTATTACAGTACAAAAAATAGATTGCAGATATTGACAGAATTCAGCAGAGCAACTGCTCAAGGGGAGTAAGGGACGAGATTGAGAGTAGTGACTGGGCAAGGTCTCAAAGAGATCAAGTGATGACATGATTGCTGATTTTAGCTTTACTCCAGTGAAATGGCCATAATCTTTAGTACTGACCTTTAAAATTCCATGGCACAGTAACAACCCTTCATTGTTAGGTTGGCTGTTTGTATATAGTTTTTGCACCAGATGTGGGATCCCATTCCACTTCGCAGTTTTGTCCCTTTCTCTCAGCAAAGAATCTGGAATCTACAAACAATTAAACAATGATTACAAAAACTTAAATACCTTATTTGACTCATTTTGGTTGAAGATTTCTTATCCTATATTATCTTCAGTAAGTGGGATCATCACCCGAGATCTGCAACATCCAGCCTTTTTGCAGAATTATCTTACTCAATGTATCCACTGCAAAGTGGGAATCAGTAAGAGTTTTGCATTAGCGAAGCTTACATTTTGAAAGGGAATACAGGACAGTTCTTTATTATGCGACGATTGCGTTGTGCAACCCCAGGTTATAGAAAAATTACCCTTTAGACATAGCATTAAAGTGTTGGCCCTGTCATCACGTTACAGCCAACACATTTTAAAAGTTTGTGCTTTAGAAACAGAATCCCTAATTCATCAATCACATCACAGCAGATTCATGTTGACGAAACGCGCATTATAACAGAATGACCTGTACTTTTCATTGTAAAAGGAGGGAGGGGGGTTACCATATATAACATCTCCACTGACAGCTTATGGCACTGCTTTCATTTCAAATATGCTCCTTCTTGCCTCTCCTGCCTTTTTCATATCTCCCTCAAGGATGTTGTTCACAAGTAATTTTATAATTCCATCAATTAGTTTATTCTGGGTGATTTTCTCAATATCACAGCCTTGACTGAAACCTGGCTAAGAGCTGACAACCTCTCCCCCGCCCCAGCTGAAGATTCCTAATGTTGATATACCCGTCATCATTTGCTCTGCCAAATCACCAGAGCAGAATTGCAATTCTTGTGAACGTGGACCATTAGGCAGTGGCATGATAATATCACTTGATCAGAATCATCCAGAGACCTAGGCTAATAATCTGATGGATAGGTTCAAACCCCAACTATGGCTGATGGTGAAATTTGATTTCAATTAATAAAGATGGAATTAAAATGCAGATCTAAGTACTTTCAATCAATAAGATATGTTAATATACAGCTCCATGACAGCTAGGTCTTGAATTTGTTTCAGCCCTGAGCTGGGGACACTGTTTGTGAGCCACAAAAGCCTATTATTAACGAAGTGAAAGCATAATGATGAACCTGAAATCATTGCCACCCTTTGGAAAACCTATCTGGTTTGCTCATGCACTGCAAAAGGAGGAATCTGCCATCCTCATCTGGTCAAACCTACCTATGACTCCACACATGTAGCAATGACATCACTCAATATCTTCTGTAATGGCCTAGCAAACCGCTCACTTGTACCTAACTGTTACCAAGTCTGGTAAAAGGAATGAAATGGGCTTGACCACCAGACACCAATTCCAGTTCCTTCGTCAACAACTTAAGCAACACCGTGGTCATACTGACTGTTTAGCCTCACTGGCACTGGGAATCACTCACTGCTACTTGAATTATCACAAAAGTTAATATTTTTAAAAAGTATGCAAAATTCCGCAATTTAGACCTAGGTGGACAGAAGGCACAGACCAGGTTTCTGTACTAAAGAATCACTTTTACAAATAAATAGTAAATAGATTCTAACCAACTGCAGAAATAACATTACAGAATATCAACATAAAACTATGAGTTAAAACACTAGCCTGCTTGTACAATACTTCCTCTCGACAAGCACACAGACAAAAATCATAGAAAAAACATGGGTGTTATGGCAGAGGGCAAGGCTGGAAAAACGGTGCTATGGTCCTGTTCACAGGATTTACTGAGATGATCAGGTCAAAAGCTTTTCAATCTCTTTTCTCAGGTACTTAACCGGTGAGATTTTTGAGAAGATTTGTACCTCAGGTTGAGGTTCAGGTTGTAAGTTTGCTTGCTGAGCTAGGAGGTTTGTTCTCAGATGTTTCGTCACCATGCTAGGTAACATCATCAGTTAGCCTCCAGTGAAGCGCTGGTGTTCTGTCCCACTTTCTATTTGCGTGCCTTGGTCTGTTAAGGTGAGCGATATCATTTCTGGTTCTTTTTCTCAAAGGTTGGTAAATGGGATCCAAATCGATATGTTTACTGATGGAGTTCCGGTTTTCCAAAATCTATCCACTTTCAGGCCTTTCAGTTTTTCTGGCAGCTTCACTTTGGTGATGGCCACCATACTCAGCTCTGCCCCCATCACTCTTGAAGTTTTGGGATATTAATCATGTCTTCCACCGTGAAAACTTACGAAGTAATTATTCCGTTCCTCAGCCATTTCCTTGTTCCCCATCACGACCTCTTTAGCGACATTTTCCAGCAGCCCAATGTCCACTTTTGCCTTTCTTTAGCCCTATACATATCTAAAGAAACTCTTACAGTCTTCCTTTATATTACTGGATAGCTTATCCTATTATTTAATCTTTTTTGTTGTTGCCCCCTGTTGGTCTTTGTTAGCTTCCCAATCCTCACTCCCCACTGCCCTTTGCCACATTATCAGCTTTCTCTTTTGGTTTTATGCTAGCTCTGACTTCTGTATGATTTGCAAGTGCCAGTGTTGGACTGGGGTGAACAAAGTTTAAAAAAAAAATCACAACACCAGGTTATAGTCCAACAGGTTTATTTTGCACTAGCATTTGAAGCACTGCTTCTTCATCAGGTGGTTGCCACCTAAAGTAGCAGCAGTGCTCGAAAGATAGAGCCTCCATGTAAACCTATTGGACTATAACCTGGTGTTGTGATTTTTAACTCTGACTTCCCTAGGCAGCCATGGTTGCCTCATCCTCCTGTACCATGCTTCTTTTTCCTTGGGAAAAATCTTTACAGTGTCTCCTGAATGACTTCCAGAAACTCCTGCCATTGCTGTCCCACTGTCTTACCATTGCACCTGGGGACACCACCCACCACGTACACGACAGACACTCATGTGACTCGGGCTATCTGATATGCTGCAGGCAAGGATGCCCTGAGGCCTGGTACATTGGCGAGACCAAAGAGACCCTACAACGGATGAATGGACACCATGCAACAATCACCAGGCAGAGATGTTCCCTCCTAGTTAGGGTACACTTCAGCAGCCAAGGAACATTTGGCCTCTGATCTTCAGGTGACCGTCTTCCAAGGTGGATTTCAAGATACACAACAATGAAGAGTGGCCGGACAGAGGCTTAGCCAACTCAGTACCCACTAGGATGGTCTCAACCAGGACCTTGGGTTCATTTCACACTACAGGTGACCCCACGACACTATAAACACACATACACAAAAGTGCACACTCTCGCAGACTCTCTCCCATACATACACCTCCCCAACTCTGACCCATGCGCACAGCCTCTCACAGGCATATACTTCATCCCACATGCACACACTCTCCCACACACACCGTTAAGTCTATGAGATGAATTTGCATTTACAGAATTGGATTTGCAGATACACTATTTTGTTCAAAAAGCACAATCTGGAGGCAGTCAATATTTTATAATCCATGTGGCATTCCATATATTCCTACTTTGGAAACAGAACCAGTCTGACTCAAGATTGGAATAGCTACAGACTCACTTCACACCTTTAATACATTGTCTGAGCTGAGATGTCGCTTTTATTGTAAACATTAAGTTATCTTGGGAATATGACTTGAAAGTAGTCCTGAGATTTACATTTTAATGAATCAAAACCTGCAACACATTCTAAAAGATGAAAGACTTAACAGCAATCTAGGTTTGTTCAATACTGAGGTACCTTGATTATCCAGCAAATTCGGATAACCCAGCAAATTCGGATAACCCGAAATTCGGATAATCCAAACAAGATTGCATGGTCCCGATGCTTAGCTAAACTATGTTATTCGGCATTCAATTAACCAAATGAAATATTTCCCGATTGGACAATTGAGGTTCCTCTGTATATTGCATCAGCGTATGACACAATGATCTTTTGCTATAAATTCTGTGTTCTATACTACTCCACTAGTTACCTGATGAAAAGAGCAGTGCTCTGAAAGCTAGTACTTCCAAATAAACCTGTTGGATTATAACCTGGTGCTGTGAAGTTTTTTAAACTTTCCTCCTAGGTTCCTCTCCCAGTTGATTCTACCCAGCTCCTCCCTCACAGCTCTGTAGTTGCCTTTATTCAGCTGTAATAGAATCAGAGGTAATTGTTTCTCCCTCTCAAATTGCAGAGAAAATTCAACCAATGCATGATCACTGCCTCCTAAGGGTTCCTTTACCTTAAGCTCCCTTGTCAAGTCTGTCTCATTGCACAACACTAAATCCAGTATTGAATGTTCCCCAGTGGGCTCCACCACAAGCTGCTCCAAAAAGCTATTTCCTGGACATCCCACAAATTCCTTTTCTTGCAATCCACTACCAACCTGATTTTCCCGGTCCACTTGGATATTGAAATCCTCCATGATCACTGTAACTTTGACTTTCCTATACATCTCTTCTATCTCCTGGTGTGTCTTGCACTGTTTGCAGGCTTTTTACTTTTGCGATTCCTCAATTCTACCCACACAGATTCTACAAAATCTGACCCTACTTTGTTTCTTATTAGAAAATGAAAATAAGTCAATGATAAGGCAGCCCTACTCCCTCTGCCAACCTGCCTATCTTTTTGATAGGGATGTATATCCTTGAGTATTTAGCTCCCAAACCTGATCCCCTAGCAGCCACTTCTCCGTGATGCCCACCATGTCATCCCTGCCAATTTCTACCTGCAACATTTACGTTATTTCTTATGCTGTGCTCATTCAAATATAACACCATCAGTCCTGTATTACACGATTGGACACCCCTTTTCATAAATGTAGCCAATGAAATTTTCCAGAGAGCTTTGCATCTCATATCCTCATCATAAACTCTTCTACTTCCAACTCGATTTGTTTTGGTCCCTGACTTTATCCACTTACTACAAAGCCTGAAAAAGGCTTAAAGCCCAAATGTCAATTTTTCCACCTCCTGATGCTCTCTGGCTTGCTGCGTTCTTCCAGTCTCCTGCTGATCTACTTTGGATTCCAACATCTGCATTTTTTTTGTTTATAACATCCTCAATTCCAGCAATTATACAGTGGGCTGTCGGCTGCCCAGGCAGAAGATGAGGTGTTGTTGCTCCAATTTATAGTTTGGCTCATTGTGGCAATGGAAGCAGCCAAGGTTGGTCATGTTAGAAAGGGAGTGGGAAGGGGAATTAAAATGGGCAGTGACTGGGAAGTCCGGTCAGCCCCTGTGGGCCCGGCTGGGATGCTCAGTGAACCATCCCCAAAGTTTAAGTTTGGTATCTCCAACATAGAGAAGACCACATTGGGAGCACCGGATGCAGTAAACCTACTTATGTTCTCTGGCCCCATTCTTTCCCTAGTTATCCTTTTACCCTTACCCTTGTAAAATAAATCAGGTATCTCTTTTCTTTTACCTGCCATTCTTCTTTCATAGACCCCTAGCATAGAAACCAATCTTTTAGCCCACTAAATCCACAATAACCCACCAAAGGGTTCCTGCAGAAAGATTATACCCAAAACATCAACTTCTCCATTTCCTGATGCTGCCTGGCTTGCTGTGTTCTTCCAACCTCCTGCTTGTCTGGAAATGAAGGATGCAGCTTATGTTGAAAGGTTAAGCAGGTTGGGTCTACCTCTCAAAAAAGGTTAAATCATAAGATAAATGTCCATGACGTCTGACGTAGAGAATTGGCTCATGGGCAGGAAGCTGTGGGTAGGGATTAGGGATTCTTTTTCAGGTTGACAATGCCATTGCCACAGTGTTCATCACAGGGATCGCAACTGTTTACAATATATAGAACATAGAACAATACAGCGCAGAACAGGCCCTTCAGCCCTCGATGTTGCGCCGACATGTGAACTATTCTCAGTTCGTCCCCCTACACTATTCCATTATCCTCCATGTGCTTGTCCAAGGATTGTTTAAATCTCCCTAATGTGGCTGAGTTAACAACATTGGCAGGCAGGACATTCCACAAGGATACCATTAGTAACCGGACTCCAGGCTGAATATTTTTCATCAACCACCACTCGCTGCATTCTTTCAGAAAGCCAGTTTCTAATCCAAACTACTAAATCACCTTCAATTCCATGCCTCTGCATTTTCTCAAGTCCATGTACACCACATCAACTGCCCTACCCTCATCCACATGCTTGGGAGTCCACCAACCCAAGGAAACCCAAACATATAAATAGAAAGCAGCAGTGCTTCATCCGGAGGCTCACTGTAGGTGTTACCTAGTGTGGTGATGAAACGTCTGAAAATGAACCTTCCAGCTCAGCGAGCAAACCTCCATGCAGATGATCTAAATGGAGAGAAACTGCTCAAAGGAATTTGAGTGCACATGTATGAAAAGCAGAAAACTAGCACAGAGATGCAGCGAGTAATCAGGAAGATTAATGAAATGCTCAGAGGTTTTACAGAATAAGTGTTATTATGGTGCCTGCATGGTGACAATGTCCTGGCTTTTCCCATAACCCTGTAGATCACACCATTCACTTCAAAAAAAAAATCTAATGCCCTCTCGAATACCACAACTGAACCTTCAACCACATTTTCAGGCAGTGCATTCCATACTTTAACTACTTGCTGTGAGAAAAAACGTTTCTCACATAACCCTTGCTTCAGATGCACATTTTCGAGATCTGGACTACATGCGTAGGTAAGTCTTACAGCAATTGTACAAGGTGCTTGTGAGACCATATCTGGAGTACTGAGCGTGCTTTGGTCCCCTTACCCAAGGGGAAATATCACTGTGAATAAATATCTACATGAATGCAACAAGGATATAGGAACATGACTACTGGAGTGGGCCATTCAACCTCTCAGACCTGTTCCCACCATTCAATGAAATCATGGCTGATCTGTGGCCTTCCCTTGGCCCATCTCTCTCTACACCAGTGCTTACCAAAAGTTAGATTGAAAATTAACAACTGACGGGCAGCACGGTGGCTGAGTGGTTAGCACTGCTGCCTCGCAGCGCCAGGGCCCAGGGTTCAATTCCAGCCTCAGGCAACTGTGTGCAGTTTGCATATTCTCCCCCTGTCCAACTGGGTTTCCTCCAGGTGCTCCAGTTTCCTCCCACAATCCAAAGATGGGCAGGTTACGTGAATTGGCCATGCTAAATAGCCCACAGTATTCAGGGATGTGTAGGTTAGGTGCATGAGTCAGGGGTCAGTATAGGACACAGGAATAGGCCTGGGTGGGTTACTCTTTGGAGGGTCGTTTTGGACTTGTTGGGCCGAAGGGCCTGCTTCCACACTGTTGGGATTCTATGACCCAGCTGTTGATCGAAGAGTTCCAAACATCTACCATCCTTTGGTTAGAAGTGCTTCCTAACATCTCTCATGATGGCCTACTTCTCAATCTATATCCCCTAGTTCTAGAATCCCCAACTAGTGGAAATAGTTTAGAGTCATCAATCCTGATTTTGTTTCCTGTTAGTAGTTTACAATGAGCAGATTGAAGAGATTTCCCATTTACCTCAGACAAAATGCAGCACAGACAATTCAATGAATCAGAGAATTGAACATCACGAGCAGAGCCACTCTCCTTCTGGCCCTGCACTCTAATTAGAGGCAAGCATGGCATACTACCATGAAAAAGATGAAGAGCCCTTCATTCCTGAAGGGCTCATGCCCAAAACATTGATTCTCCTGCTCCTCAGATGCTGTCTGACTTGTTGTGCTTTTCCAGCACCACACACTCAATACAAGTAAACTGAGTCCTCTGGTCATTCATTATCTTCAGAGAATTAAGTTTGCATCAATTGCTTTTTAAAAGATCCTACAGAATCTAACTACACAATCACTGCAAGCACTGAATAGTAAAATAATTTGCAAAGGGAATTGGATTAAAAACTTGAATTGGAAAATAATACAGGGATTTGAAAAGAATAGCACAAAAAATCAGATGAATGATGGGAATTGGGGAGGTGGTGTCACAAAAGTAATGTCAGTAAATTTGCAATCCAGACTTCAAGCTAATGCACAACGATGGATGGCTTCAAATCTCACTGCAGCAGCAGAATCAGAAGCTCATCTCAGTAAAGGTGGACATAAAACTGCTCATTGTCAGACAATCCCACCTGGTTCCCTAATCTCCTTTCAGGATATAAATTTGGTTTGTACCAGTATATAAATACCTAGCCCATCATTTATATGACTCATAACAGCCCTTACCGTCCAAAAAGCTAAAATGGAATGAAGGATGTATATTACGGTCACATCCCATGAAAGAATAAAATGGTTGGCCAAGTGAACTTGCGAAAATCCAGTTAAATTATAAAAGCTAGTTTAAAAATCTTGAAGTTTAACAATGCAGTTCGTATATTCTCGATCAATAACCCAGGGTCGTGCGCGAATATTCCAGTGAATTGCAGCCGAAAGTCTATCGTGACAGACAGAGCTCGAATTCACTTCACACCTTACAGCCCCAGAGTTAACCATCGGCTCTGTACCCTCCCGAAACCCAGGGATGCACTTCCCAGCTTCCAGGCTCCCTCCGGGATAAAACGCGGCCTCCCTTCCCCGGAACCAGGCCTGTCCGGGCCGCTGCTGATGGAGGCCCGAGCCCCAGAAGGTTGGGCCGGGGTCTCACTCACTCACTCACTCACTTCCTCCCCGAGCCTACCTGCGACACCCTGGTTGGCCCATGCCCGGTATAGCGGCCGTGCTGAAGGCGGGGGACAATGTTCTGGGCTCGGACAGAGCGAGATACAATAGTCCGGACCTCGGGGGGCCCAGCTGCAGCCGCCATTTCCCTCACAACCGACCACAGGCGCCACGCCCCACTCTGCCCCATCCAGCATTCTCATTGGCCCAGGCTCAGCCCGAGTCCGCCGTTCCCATTGGTCCATGAGCAGACACGTACCGTCACTTCCGCTTCCAGTGAGGAATTCGTGAAACTGTCCCTTCTCCTGATCTCAATCCAGATACAAACTGATCCCAAACCTGATCCTACTCCCGATCCAATCCTGATCCCAATCTTGACTCACATCCATAACACCATAAAATGCAGCATGGAATTAGGCCATTTGGCCCATCGAGTCTAGTCTGCTATTCCATCATGGCTGGTACATTTCTCCTGCCTTTTCCCTGGAACCCTTGATTCTCTTACTAATCAAGAACCTATCTAACTCTGGAAAAGCACAGCAGGAGAATCAACGTTTTGGACATGAGCCTTTATTAGGATTCTCCTCCTCCTCGGATGCTGCCTGACCGACTGTGCTTTTCCAGCACCACACCCTTGACTCTGATTTCCAGTATCTGCAGTCCTCACTTTCACCTATCACTGTCTTAAAGGTGAGGCGCTGCATTTTGGAAAGGCAAATAAGGGCAGGACTTAGACTAATGATAAGGTGCTAGGGAGTGTTGCTGAACAAAGAGACCTTGGAGTGCAGGTTCATAGTTCCTTGAAAGTGAAGTCACAGGTAGATAGGATAGTGAAGGAGGTGTTTGGTATGCTTTCCTTTATTGGTCAGAGCATTGAGTACAGGAGTTGGGAGGTCATGTTGTGACTGTACAGGATGTTAGTTAGGCCACTTTTGCGATATTGTGTGCAATTCTGGTCACCCTGCTTTCAGAAGGATGTTGTGAAACTTGAAAGAGTTGAGAAAAGATTCACAAGGATGTTGCCATGGTTGGAGGGTTTGAGCTATAGGGAGAGGCTGAATAGGCTGAGGGTGTTTTCCCTGAGGTGTCAGAGGCTGAGGGGTGATCTTAAAGAGATTTATAAAATCATGAGGGGCATGGATAGGGTAAGTATCCAAGATCTTTTCCCTGCATTGGGGGAGTCCAGAACTAAAGGGCATAAGTATAGCGTGAGAGGGGAAAGATTCAAAAGGGCCCTAAGGGTCAACGTTTTCATCCAAAGTTGGTACATGTATGGATGAGCTGCCAGAAGAAGTGATGGAGGCTGGGACAATCTCAACATTTAAAAGGCATCTGGATGGTACATGATTTGTAAGCATTTGGAGGGATATGGGCCAAGTGCTGACAAATGGGATTAGATTAATTTGGGATATTTGGTCAGCATGGACGAACTGGACTGAAGAGTCTGTTTCCATGCAGTATATCTCAATGACTCTACGACTTTAAAGATACTCAATGATGTGGCCTCCACAGCCCACTGCTGAAATGAGTTCCAGAGATACACCACCCTCTGGCTAAAGATATTCCTCATCTCAGTTCTAAAGAATCATCACTTCACTTGAGGTTGTGCCCTCGGGTCTTAGTCTCTCCTACTAGCGGAAGCATCTTCTCCACGTCCACTCTATCCAAGCCTCTCAGTAGTCTGTAAATTCCAATGAGACTCCCCCCTCATCTTTCCAAGCTTCATTAAATACAGAGCCCGAGTCCTCAACCATTCCTTATTTGAAAAGGCCTTCATCCCCAGAATCATTCTTGTAAAATCTCTCTGGAGCTCCTCCAAGGCCAGCACATCTTTCCTGAGATATGGAACCCAAAAATGCTCACAGTATACCAAATGCAGTCTGACTAGAGCTTTATACAGCCTCAGCAGTACATCTTTGCTCTTGTATTCTAGACATGTTGAACACTAACATAGCATTTGCCTTCCCAATAGCCAACCGAACCTGCATGATAACCTTAAGAGGATCCAGAACTTGGATTCCAAAATCCCTCTGCACTTCAGATTTCTGGAGCCTTTCCCCATTTAGAAAATAGTCTATGTGTCTTCTTCCTACCAAAGTGCATAACCCTTATTGATTTTCTTAGTTATCTTTGTTGGCTTTTAAAGGGTTCATAATCTTCTGGCTTCTTACTAATTTTTACTGCATTGTATGTTGATCCTAAACCTGCTTCTAAACAAGGTCCATTTCCTAATCATGAATCTGATCTCAATTCACTTTAATCCACAGCACGTTGCTTTTTGAAAGAACTCCAATACTTTGGTTGGACATCATTTCACAAAACCATGTTGAATACCTGCCTCCCTTGAACTTTTCTAAGTGCCCTGCTACAGTGTTTTTCGTAACAGTTTCCAACATTTCCCAGCACTAGATATGAAGCTAACAGGCCTACAGTTTCCTGCTTTCTATCTCTCTCCCTTTTTGAATAAATCTTACCCCGATTTAGCGAATTTTGGAAACTTAAAACCATACACTAGCTAGCTATTTTTTTTGAGAAAGATTTTTATTCTTTACTAAATTATAAAATTACAAAAAAATCTGAGAATATGCCAACAATAACAATAAATTAACTACTACTGTACAAAGCAAAAAAACTACTCATAATATAATTCAATAAATAATTAGACAAAATAAACTAAATTAAATTAAACCACTCAGCGCAACCCCACCAAAGCATGCCATCATTGAGATCATCAGTTAGCATATCCATGTTTATTCAGGATTCTTCCTCTCAGGGCACCCGGCCCATCAGACCCAGGTCTCGTGGCTATATAAAGGCCCTAGTTAATATAGCTGACAAGTCTGCTTCTATATTGTTCAGAAAAGGCCACCACGTCTTATAAAAAAATTATGTTTTCTGGTGCATCGTACTTGTAAGGAAGTCTAGGGGGACAGATTCCGTTAGTTAACCTATGCCATCCCGATAGGCCTGGAGCACTTTCTGAGATCCAACACATCAGAATGTTCTTCCTCGCGCAATATGTAAGAGTGTTAAACAGCTTCTTCCCATGGTCATCTGAAGAAGGCAGATTTGGCAGGCCCAAGAGAAGAGATACCGGATCTACCTTGACTTCGATCCCCAGGATCCCCTCCAAAATACTTACTATAGTGCCCCAGTACTTGCAAAGCTTATGTCACGACCACGTACAATGGGTAAAAGTGTCAATATCTTTTTTACACATGGGGCACTTTGGAGATGCTCCCTTTTTAAACTTTGCAAGCTGCCTGGGGCCAAATAGATCCTGTGAAGAACCTTCAGCTGCATAGCCTGTGTTCTATTACAAATCAAGATCTTTCTCATATTCTCCTAAATGTTCTCCCGTACCTCTGAAGATATCTGCATTCCCAATTCTTGCACCCAGACCCCGCAGAGCCGTTCAATACCTTGTGAGGCACCACCTCCCAGTAAATGGTAGAGGATGCTAATCAAGAGAGTACCTGTAGTCTAAACACTCTCCTCTCCATATCAGACCTATAAGGATCAATCAACAGTGTGGCCTTTTTCTGGATAAAGTGCCTGATCTGAAAGTAATGAAAGAGGTCACTGTTGGGAAATTCATATTTACAGCCCAACTGATCAAAAGACATCATGACCTCCCCCTCAAATAAATCTCTCAGACAGGAGACTCCCCTGGAAGTCCATAACCTAAAACCCGAATCCATTGATCCTGGCCGAAATCCTGGTATTCCTACTATGGGGGTGAAAAAGGAGGTTTTATATAAACTGCCCTCACTTTGTCGCATTGTCCTCCATGCTTTAACTGTGTTAATGACAATCGGGTTTTGACAATACTCCGTGACTGTCCTCATCTTATCCATAAATAACAAATTAATAAGGGGACATTTTTCCTGGGAATCCTCAATATTCAGCTATATTGATCTCGGATCCAGCAAGTCCGGTCATTCACAAAACATAATAGGAAGCTTATTTGATATCTCTTAACGCCTTCCTCCATTTCCTGGGGAAGCTGCAATTTAGCAAGCTTAATGAGAGGCCACCTGTGATGCCAGATCCTCACCCTTAACAATTTCTCCTTTGAATCCTCCCACTTCCTCCAGACCAAAGGGGTAGCCATGGGCCCCAGCTATGCCTGTCTCTTCGTTGGCTATGTAGAACAGTCCATCTTCTGTAGTTACACAGGCACCACTTCCCACCTCTTCCTCCACTATATTGATGACTGCGTCGGCACCATCTCGTGCTCCCGCGAGGAGGTTGAGCAATTCATCAACTTCACCAACACATTCCTCCCTGACCTTAAATTCACGTGGACTATGTTTGACACCTCCCTCCCCTTCCTGGACCTCTCCATCTCCATTAATGACGACCAACTTGACACTGACATTTTTTACAAACTGACTGACTCCCACAGCTACCTGGATTACACCTTTCCCACCCTACCTCCTGCAAAAATGCCATCCCATATTCTCAATTCCTCCGCCTCCACCATATCTGCTCCCAGGAGGACCAGTTCTACCACAGAACACACCAGATGGCCTCCTTCTTTAGAGATCACAATTTTCCCTCTCATGTGGTTGAAGATGCCCTCCAATGCATCTCATCCACATCCTGCACCTCCGCCCTCAAATCCCACCCCTCCAACTGTAACAAGGACAGAACCCCTCTGGTCCTCACTTTCCACCCTATCAGCCTTCGCATAAACCACATCATCCACCGACATTTCCGCCACCTCCAAACGGACCCCACCACCAGAGATATGTTTCCCTCCCCACCCCTAACCGCTTCCCGCAAAGACTGTTCCCTCCGTGACTACCTGGTCAGGTTCACGACCCCAAAAAACCACCCTCCTGTCCTGGCACCCTCCCCTGCCAACGCAGGAATTGCAAAGTCTGCGCCCACATCTCCTCCCTTACCACCATCCAAGGCCCCAAAGGAGCCTTCCACATCCATCAAGGTTTCACCTGTACATCCACCAATATAATTTATTGTATCAGTTGCTCCCGATGCAATCTCCTATACACTGGGGAGACTGGACGCCTCCTCGCAGAGCGCTTCAGGGAACATCTCCGGGACACCCGAACCAATCAATCCCACCGCCCTTGTGGCCCAACATTTCAACTTCCCCCTCCCACTCTGCCGAGGGCATGCAGGTCCTGGGCCTCCTTCACCGCCACTCCCTCACCACCCAACGCCTGGAGGAAGAACGCCTAATCTTCCGCCTCGGAACACTTCAACCCCAAGGCATCAATGTGGACTTCACCAGTTTCCTCATTTCCCCTCCCCCTACCTTACCCCAGTTCCAATCTTTCAGCTCAGCACTGTCCTCATGACCTGTCCTACCTGCCAACCTCCCTTCCCACCAATCCGCTCCACCCTCCTCTCTGACCTATCACCTCCATCCCCACCCCCATTCACCTATTGTACTCTTTGCTACCTTCTCCTCAGCATTCCCCCACTCCCATTTATCTCTCCACCCTGGAGGCTTCCTGCCTCTATTCCTGATGAAGGGCTTTTGCCCGAAACCTCGATTTTCCCGCTCCTTGGATGCTGCCTGACCTGCTGTGCTTTTCCAGCACCACTGTGATCTAAACTCTGGTTTCCAGCATCTGCAGTCCTCACGTTTGCCTAAAAGAACTGAGCAAACTGTTAAGTCTCCACAAAGTTTGCCTTGGGGGTGGGGGGGGGGGGGGGGGGGGGCGGGGGGGGTAGGGTGTGGCAGCAGGGCAGTGTGGCGCTCTTCTTCCTAGCTAGATATCATTAACTGAAATAGCCTTTGTTTCACAAAAGTGATCTCTCTCTTTGCTATCTGAGTAAGCACGGAGTTCAGAGCAGCCTGAACAGCAGTGGTCCGCTGTAACTTAGTCACAGATGGTCTGTCAAAGTACACGGTCTCGGCTGCCTTCAGCTGGGCCTCAAGCATACGCTTCAGCTGGGCCTCTGTCATTTCCAACTCTCTGAATAAGAGATAATTATACCCTTTGCATCAGCCTTGGCAGTCTCCCAGAGCACCGATGGGTTACTGGCCGTACCCGAATTGATACCCAAGAACGTTTAAGCACCTGTGAAAAGTACTCGACAAACTTACTGTCATTAAGGAGAAAAGGTCTGTGCACCAATGCCACGAACCTACCCCATTATCCCTGGCCTTAACATCCAAATACACTGTTGCATGGTCAGAAATGGCTGTGTTCCCAATTTTACAGGACAACACTGAATCCAAAAAAAAACAATGGAGCAAGAAACAGATCAATCCTTGTTTAGCACTTGTGCGGATTGGAGAGAAAGGTAACATCCCTACTCACTGGGTGAAGGCATCTCCATACAAATCCTGACTCCCCACGTAAGTCTACCAGTTGTTTAGATTGCAGGGAGGTGCGCGGGACACCCCTGGGCATCCTGTCCACAGCGGAATCCATAAAATGATTAAAGTCTCTCCGTATAATCATATGGCATGATCCAAGTGGCACCAACCTGGAAAGTGCATCTGTTAAAAACTTGAGGGGATGTGTCGGGGGGCAGTAAACATTCAGAATACCATTCTCCTCACCATGTATTAAAGCTTTGAGGATCACAAACCATCCATATTCATCCTTAATTTGATCTAACAACTGAAATGGAGATTCTTCTGATCAAGTATAGCCACTCCCCTGTTTTTAGAGTTAAAAGTTGAAACCCGACCAAACCCTCCTTGCTGCAACTTTAGTTGCTCCTTGTCATCAAAATGGGTTTCTTGCAACAGGGAGACATCAACCCTCTCCTTTCTAAGACTCAAAAGTACTTTCTTTCTCTTAATCATTGAGTGAGTCGCCTTAATATACGAGAAACTAGCCATAGCCATCTGAAACAGCCCGTGACCCCTTAAGAGGAAGAATCCTACTCACAATGTGCTGAGTGGAAACAATGGAAGACTAATAGAATCTAAAAAAACACAACTATAGAAACTACCAAAACAAGGTACTAAAAACTACATCTACAATAAACCAATACAAAAAGCAGATAATAGGAGACTTGCCCCCTTGTCCATACCGGGGCACCCACACTATCCCCAAACACCTCCATAATTCCATCAAGCCGAAGCTGCACCTCAAACCTAGACAAACAAAAAGTAAATAATACATAAATCATTCAAACAAAGAAATTAGAAGTGGGCATTTCACCCATCCCACCCATACATCGACCCCAGTTAAAGAAAATCTGACAACGCTTCTCAAACCTCAGAAGAGTGAGCAGGGAAGAGAAAAGAATGCATATTAAAAGGACAAAACCAGATCAACGAAGCAAACAACAGAAAAAACGAAAGAACCATTATTGTCCGTATTGCTTGAATCAGCCAGTCTATTTTAAAGTGTCCAAAAGATCCTTTGCCTTTTAGGTTAGATTAGATTCCCTACAGTGTGGAAACAGGCCCTTTGGCTCAACAAATCCACACTGACCCTCCGAAGAGTAACCCACCCAGACCTATTTCCCTCTGACTAATGCACCTAACACTGTGGGCAATTTAACATGGCCAATTTACTGACTGGCACATCTTTGGACTGTGGGACGAAACTACAGCACACAGAGGAAACCCACGCAGACATGGAGAGAATGTGCAAATTCCACACAGGCAGTCACCTGAGGCTGGAATCTAACCTGGGTCCCTGGCACTGTGAGGCAGCAGTGCTAACCACTGAGTCATCATGCCAACCCATTTTCTGATGAATCAAAGACTTGTATGGACCCTCCATGGCTGAAACGTAACACTGCTGGGCACCTTATTGTGTACTGAATATCCAAATCCCTCAGCCTATCTTTACTTCATCAAAGGTCTTCTTCTTACCTGATCACTGCTACAGAAAATTCCTGAAAGAAACATAATCTCCGATCTCTTGTAAATCAGGGCCTGTGGATCCTTCCCCACGGTTCTGGAAGCTTTCAATACCTTTTGGTTGTCTCTATAGGACTGGAATCGCACTAGGACTGGGCTAGAGTGCTGGTCCGATGGTGAGTTTGTTCAATCTGCACCTGGCTCGCCTCAGCTCCCCATCCCAAGACCTGTGGCAGCCATTGCTCAAAAAAGCTGACTGGCTGATCCCCTTCTTCTCGCTCCAGTAGCCCAATAACATGGAAAACCTTCCTCCAACCTTGATTTTCGAGGTCATCGACCTGCTCCACTATGCCAGTTCCTGCTTCTCCAGGACCTAGATCCATCCCGCCGAGGATTCAGCTGCGGTCTCCGATGCTTTGGTCTGTTGCTCGACCTCCTCTACATGCTGCCCAAGATGCTGCATCTCCTGCTCATGCTTTTTCAGCATGGCTGAGATTGGTTCCAGCCTGGCCAGGTCTCTTCCATCGCTGACTCAATCTTTTCTCGGAGTTTGACAAACACCAAAGCCGATAAGTCCAAAGGGGCTTCCATGGAAGTCAATGCTGCGCCGTGGGTGTGTCTGTTGCTGTAAGGGAGTACCTTGCTTGTTTCGAACCACGCAGTCCTTTACCTTTAGTCATCTTCTCTAATCGCTAAAAAGAATGTATAAAGTTTCTAGGAACTTAAAACTACCAATTTGTTACCAAAACAGCTAGTAAGGGGAGGGTAAAACACCACTTTGCCTGAGTTGTGGTGCAGAGCTCAGCAAGACAGATCTGTTAGATCGCTGCCATCTTGAATCCCCTCAAATCGCTACTTTTTAAGACTCTAAAGTGAAGTTCATCAGGGCATTGGGTCTTGTGAGCCTACAACTTCAACAATTTGTCCCATACCACTTCTCTAGTGATAATAATCTTCCTGAGTCGGTCTGTCCCTTCCATTTTCTGATTTACAGTTATTTTTGGGATATTACATGTATAGTCTTTGGTGAAAACTGATGTAAGATTCCTCTTCAATTCATCTGCTATTTCTTCATTTTCCATTTGTAAAGACTGTCTTTTTACTTTTTGGTTTTTTTGGGTACTGAAGTGGGAAATTAACTGTTTTATCAAGCCAAGAAGTATTGAGGGATTATTGCACTTTCTGAAAACAAATAAACTTCAAAAGGATAAAAACAAGTTGATGGAACGGTCAAACATTAACAGGCAAAATGTGCTGAGAAGTGCAAAGTGATCTATTTTGTTTAGAAGACCCTGGAAAACATTAGAAAATGATACAATTCTAAAGGGGTACCTATGTCGTTCAAATGTCCAGACTTGGGCTGACAAGTGGCAAATCATTCACTCCACACAAATGCAATGATCCATCTCCAATAGGAAACAATCTAACCACCACCTTGACATTCAAAGGTGTTACCATCACCGAATCCCTCATTGTCAACATCCTGGGAGTTACGATTGACCAGAAACTCAACTGGAATCACCATATAAACACAATGGCTACAAGAGAAGGTCAGAGGCTAGGAATACTGCAGTGAGTAAATCATGTCCTGTTTCGCCAAAGCTTGTCCATCATCTACAAGGCATAATTCAGGACTGTAATGAAAACTCCCCACTTACCTGTATGGGTGTAGCTCCAACAACACACAAGAAGCTTATAATCCAGAACAAAGCAGCTAGTTTGATTGGCACCATGTCCACAAGCATTCACTCCCTCAACCACTGACACTCATTAGCAGCATATCATACTATCTATAAGATACACTGCAGAAATTCACCAAAGATTGTCAGAGAACACCTTCCAAACCCATGATCCCTTGCATCTACAAGGTCCAGGGAAGCTGTTCCTTCAGTGACACTGGGTCAAAATCTTGGAATTCCCCCTGTAAGAGTATTGTGGGTCAACCCAAGCACATAGAGACATGCAGATGTACAGCATGGCAACAGACCCTTCAATCCAACTTGTCCATGCCGACCAGATATCCGAACTTAGTCTAGTCCCATTTGCCAGCATTTGGCCCATATCCCTCTAAACCCTTCCTATTCATATACTCACCCATATGCCTTTTAAATCTTGTAATTGTACCAGCCTCTACCACTTTCTCTTGCAGGCAAAAGTGAGGACTGCACTCTTGATTTCTGATGAAGGGGTTTTGCCCGAAACATCGATTTTCCTGCTCCTCGGATACTGCCAGACCTGCTGTGCTTTTCCAGCAGACTTTCTCTGGTAGCTCATTCCATACAGGCACCAGCCTCAGTGTGAAATGTTCCCTTCTCATCCCAAACCTATGCCCTCTAGTTCTGGGCTTCTCCAAACCCAGGGAAAAGACCTTGTCTATTTAACCTATACATGATCCTCATGATTTTATAAATCTCACTTTAGTCACGCCTCACTTCCAATGCTACAGGGAAAACAACCCCAGCCTATCCAACCTCTCCCTGTAACTCAAATCCTTCAACCCTGACAACATCCTTGTCAATCATTCCTTAACCCTTTCAAGTTCCACAACATCCATCCAACAGCAGGGAGACCAGAATTGCACACAATATTCCAAAAGTAGCCTAACCAATGTCCTACACAGCTGCAGCATGACCTCCCAACTCCTGTACTCAATGCTCTGACCAATAAAAGAAAGCATATTAATGCCTTCTTCACTATCCTATCTCCTGCAACTCCACTTTCAAGGAACTATGAACCTACACTCCAAGGTCTCTTTGTTCAGCAACATTCCTCAGGACCTTCCCATTAAGTGTATCTGTCCTGTTCTGATTTGCCTTTCCAAAATGCAGCACCTCGCATTTATCTAAATTAAACTCCATTTGCCAATCCTCAGCCCATTGGCCCATCTGATCAAGATCCTGTTGTATTCTGAAGTAACCTTCTTCGTTGTCCACTATACCTCCAATTTTGGTGTCATCTACAAACTTCTAACTATCCCTACTATGTTCACATCCAAATCATTTATATAAATGATGAAAAGCAGTGGACCCAGGACTGATCCTTATGGCACACCACTGGTCACAGGCCTCCAGTCTGAAAGGCAACCATCCATCACCACCTTCTGTCTTCTACCTTCGAACCAGTTCTGTATTTAAATAGCTAGTTTTCCCTGTATTCCATGCGATCTAACCTTCCTAACCAGCCTACCATAAGGAACCTTGTTGAACACCTTACTGAAGTCCATATAGATCATGTCCAATGTCTTGCCATCATCAATCCTCTTCGTTACTTCTTCAAAAAACTCAAATTATGTTTGTGAGACATGATTTCCCATGCACAAATCCATGTTGACTATTCCTAATCAGTCCTTGCCTTTCCAAAAATGTATAAACATGAATTGTAGCAGTTCAAGTGGCAGCTTACCATCATCTTCTCAAGGGTGACCAGGCATGGGCAATAAATGCTGACGCCAGTGATGCCCCTGTCCCATGAATGGATTAAAAATAACAAAGGACACTGGGCTTAATAATGCATAAATCATTGAAAATCTCTTGCAGGTTGAGACAGTAGGTAAAGGCCTGGAGCATTCTACACTTTATGAGTAGGAGAGTAGACCACAAAAGCAACACAGTTGTAATACATTTGTATGAAACACTCGTCCAACTAGATGATTCAACTATTATCCAAAAATAAAGAAAATTGCTGGAGAAACTTGGTAGGTCTGGCAGCATCTATGAGAGAAAACAAAGTTACTGTTTTGAGTCCAGTGACCCTTCTTCAGGTAACTACTGATGGTAGCCAAGAAAAAAACTATTTTTATCAAGATGACAGGGGGTGGAGGAGAGCAGTGAACCAAGAGGTGGAGATGGAGATCAGAGAGAGACAGACAGGGAAACGTTAGACAGACAGAGGGATTATTAATAGTAAAGAGAGAAGAAGAAAAGCTAACTTGGTGATAGTGGGGACAGTGTGGGTGAAAATGGGTCAGTTGTACTGAAAGCAATCCATATCATGACGGGATCTGCAGTTTGGGGTGGGTAAAAGATATGGAAGGAGATGGGCTCTTAAATGATTGAATTTAGTATTGATTCCTGAAAGCTGCAAAGTCCCCATGTGGAAAATGAGATGCTGTTCCTCCAGCTTGAGCTGAGCATCACTGGAATTCTGTAGCGGCCAGATAAAGAAATGTTGTCCTGGGAACACAAGTGGCCGTCAACTGGAAACTCGGGCCCATTTTTATCGACAGAATGTTAGATAGATTGAAAACATTGGGACTGTTCTCCTTGGAGAGAAAAATGCTTTCAGAACATTTGATAAGGGTTTTCAAAATCATGAGTGGGTTTGATAATGTAGAGAGGGAGGAACTTCCTGCTCAGAAAAAATAATAAGTGGGTATTGAAATAACTCCACAGAGACTGGAATCCCAACTAGGAGAAAGTGAGGACTGCAGATGCTGGAGATCAGTGCTGAAAAATGTGTTGCTGGAAAAGCGCAGCAGGTCAGGCAGCATCCAAGGAGCAGGAGAATCGACGTTTCGGGCATAAGCCCTTCTTCAGGATTCCTGAAGAAGGGCTTATGCCCGAAACGTCGATTCTCCTGCTCCTTGGATGCTGCCTGACCTGCTGCGCTTTTCCAGCAACACATTTTTCAGCTGGAATCCCAACACCAAGTCATCTTTTATTTATACACAAAGAGTCCTTGACACTGATCCAGCTTCTTCAGAGGCAGCTCTCGGATTGAACAGAATGTCTGACACTCCTTTTTTTTCCTTTTCTATCTTTTTTCTTTTTTTAAGTTTTCCCCACACTACTGCCTAATGGTGATAGTGCTTATTTTCTCCCCAGCACCCATGTCATGTGTCTGCAGGCGTAGACACTGAGGTTCTTTTTTTTTCTTTCAGAGGTCAGTCCTCTTCCTTTACACAAAATGGAGAGTCCTTCACACACTGATCCAGCTCCCTCAGATGCAGCTCTCAGAGTGAGCAGAACCCGTGACAATACTGTTAATTCTTTTCTTTATTTTTTCTTCTTTCCTCACACTACAGCCTAATGGTACACCCATGTCGTGTGTTTGTAGGTGTCGGACATAGTGAAGGGCAACAAGTGTGTAAACCTTTATTTATATTCCACCACCAGGAAGAAAGGAAACACTGGAGTGGTCAGTGACAAGCAGTGCCCTACTCAACAAAGGGCAAGGCCGTGTGATCAAAAGGTGAAAGGTAGGGCAGGGATGAAATCAAAATAGAGTTGGAGGGTGACATAAAACACTCTACTCCCTATGGTGCCCACTTCTCCCTGAAACTCTCGAGGATGTTGGTGGACACCGTGTGCTCCTTCTCCAGGGACCCGGGCTCTGACATAACCGGGGAAGAGGGGCAACACTCCTGTTCTTTTTTTTGGTTTCTTTTCTCTTACTTTTAGTCTACCTGTAACAAGGGGGAGAGACAAAAAAATCTCTCCTCCTCAGTACGAACAGCAGGAATAAACGCACTGACTGTGTGTTCCAGACAGTTCAGAGGTCAGTCCCCCTCCTTAACACAAAAAGGGAGAGTCCTCCACACAAACACTCCAGTTCTTTTTTTTCTCCTGTTTATTTTTTTTAATTTTATTTTTACTTTCCTCCACACTACCACCTAACAGTACTAGTGCTTACTTTTCCCCAGCACCCATGGTGTGCAGGTGTCGGACACAGTGAAAAACAACAAGTCTTTATTTATATTCCACCACCAGGAAGAAAGGAAACACCCAAGTGGCCAGTGACAAGCAGTGCCCTTCTCATCAAAGGGCAATGCTGCGTGATCAAACAGTGAAGGGGAGGGCAGGGATTAAATCAAAATAGAGTTGGAGGGGGAAATAATCCACTCCACTCCCTGCGGTGCCCATCTCACTCAGAAAACCTCGAAGGTGTTGGTAGACACCTTGTACTCCTTCTCCAGGGACACCCGGGCTCTGACATAACCGCAGAGGAGGGGCAACACTCCTGGCCTTTTTTAAACTTTTCTTTTTCTCTTTATTTTCTTGTCTTTTTCCCCCAACGCTATTGCCTAGCAGCAGTAGTACTTATTTTTCCATGGCATCCATGTTGTGTGCGTGTGCAGGTGTCGGACACAATGAGAAATAAAAAGTGTATAAATCTTTATTTATATTCCACCACTAGGAAGTAAGAAAACAGCTGAGTGGCCAGTGACAAGCAGTGCCCTTCTCATCAAAGGGCAATGCTGCGTGATCAAACAGTGAGGGGAGAGCAGGGTTTAAATCAAAATAGAGTTGGAGGAGGAAATAATACACTCCACTCCCTGCGGCGCCCACCTCTCCCTGAAAATCTCAAGAGTGTTGGTGGACACCGCGTGCTCCTTCTCCAGGAACATCTGGGCTCTGACATAACCGGGGAAGAGGGGCAACACTCCTGTTCTTTCTTTTGTTTCTTTCCCACACTACCGCCTAAATGCAGTATCTTTTGTTTATTTATTTTTTTGTTTTGTTTTACCCCCACACTACCGCCTAACCGCGGTAGTGCTTATTTTTTCCCCATGGTGTGTGTGTGCAGGTGTGAGGCACAGTGAGACACGCAAGGTGTACGAATCTTTATTCAATTTCCACCACCAGGAAGAAAGAAACTACCCGGGTGGCCAGTGACAAGCAGTGTCCTTCACATCAAAGGGCAGTGCTGTGTGATCAAACAGTGAAGGGGAGGGCAGGGACTAAATCAAAATAGAGTTGGAGGGGGAAATAATGTACTCCACTCCCTGTGGCGCCCACCTCTCCCTGAACAACTCCAGGGTGTTGGTGGACACCGTGTGCTCCTTCTCCAAGGATACCCGGGCACTAACGTAACCGCGGAAGAGGGGCAGGCAGTCGGCCCTAACGACCCCCTCCACGGCCCGCTGCCTCGACCTGTTGATGGCCAGTTTGGCCAGGCCCAGGAGCAGACCCACGAGGAGGTCTTCAGACCTGCCCTCCCTCCTCTGTACCGGGTGCTTGAAGATCAGGAACATGGGACTGAAGTGCAACCAAAAGCAGAGGAGGAGGTTTTTCAGAAAATCAAAAAGGGAGTGCAAACGCCCACACCCAATCTATACATGGTCCACGGACTCCACAGTGCCACAGAACAAGCAGTTGGGCTAGGAGTCCGTGAACCACCGCAATCTGCGGTTGCAGGGGACTGCTGCGTGCAGCACCCTCCACCCCAGATCCCCGAGAGAAAGGGGGAGGACTCCCGCGTAGAGAGCCCTCCACTGGGGATCCCCACCGCCCGGTGGCAAATGGGCACGCCAAGGCGTGTCCGGACGGTGGATGAGGGAGAAGAGGTGGATGGTGTGCAGCAGCAGTCTATACAGGGCCCTCCTTTTTACCCCCTGGAAGGGAACAAAACTAAAATTCCGGAGGCGGCTCAGGTTGTGGGGCACAGGCTCCCGCGGGAAGTACGGGATCTTGGGGCCAATGTGAAATTCCGTCCGGGCTGGGGTGAGCACGGACGGGATCCCACCGCACACCTGAGCATCCTCCAACTGGTGCACTACGTCGGGTCCGAGCACCGCTGTTGTAAGGTGTCGGATGGCAGTGGCCACGTACCGGACGTCTACCGCTGCCCTGCTCACTGTGTCCTGCGGCAGCGTCCAGCCCAGCCCCCCGGCACCCAGCACGTCCCGACCCTGGTCACCCTCGCCGCCACGGCCCTCCCCTCCGATAGCCACTCGAACCCGCGAGTACGGACGTGCGGATTCCTGAGCAACGGCTCCCTGACGACAGCCGCTACTCCAGCCAGAGGGTAGGCGCGATGCGATGCGACTATTTTCCAAACAGTGATCAGGTCCTGGTAAAAGACAGGCAACGTCTTGAGGGCGACCTCCAAACCGTCACGGTCGACGAACAGGAGCTGCGTGTCGTAGTTGAGGTTACGCACCTGGCGGAAAAAATACATCGTCAGGGCGCACCACCTAAGAGGAGGCTCGACGTAAAGGTATCGCTGCAAGGTCTGAAGACGGAACGTCGCGACTGACTGCCCTCCTCAATAGGGAGACTTAAAACCTGCGCAGCGACCCAGTGCATCTTTTTGTCCCAGAAGAAGTCGACTAACGTTCTCTGGATGTCAGCGACAAAGCCAGGAGGAGGGACCAAAGTGACCAGCTGGTACCACAGCATGGCGGCCACCAGCTGGTTTACGACCAGCACTCGACTCCTGTAAGATAGCACTCGGAGCAGTCCTGTCCAGCGGCCTAGGCGAGCCGAGACTTTGGCTTCCAGCTCCTGCCAGTTGGCCGGCCAGGATTCCTTAGCCGGGCTGAGGTAGACCCCCAGGTAGAGGAGATGGGTGGTACTCCAGCTGAACCCCCGTAACTCCTCCGGCAGAGAGTCCACCCGCCACGGACCGACCAGTAGTCCGGAACATTTGGCCCAGTTGATCCTGGCGGAAGACGCTGCCGAGTACACGGCCTGGCACTCGCGCATCCTCCCCAGGTCAGCCGGATCGGTATAAGTGAGGAGCACGTCGTCGGCGTAGGCTGAGAGGACCACCCCCGTGCACACGCCGCGCAGAACCAGCCCCGACAACCTCCTCCGCAAGAGGCGCAGGAAAGGCTCCACGCACAGGGAATACAGCTGGCCGGACAGGGGGCAGTCTTGACGCACTGCTCTCCCGAAGCGAAGGGGCGCCGTCAGGGACCCGTTAACTTTAACCAGACACTCTGCGGCGGCTTACAAAAGTCGGATCCGGGCGACGAACTGCGTCCCAAACACTCCTGTTCTTTTTATTAACCCCCCACACGACCGCCTAACCACGGTAGTGCTTATTTTTTCCCCAGCACCCATGGTGTGTGTGTGTGCAGGTGTGAGACACAGTGAAAGACACAAAGTGAACAAATCTTTATTCAATTTCCACCACCAGGATAATAGGAAAACACCCGGGTGGCCAGTGACAAACACTGCCCTTCACATCAAAGGGCAGTGCTGTGTGATCAAAACAGTGAAGGGGAGGGGAGGGACTAAATCAAAATAGAGTTGGAGGGAGAAATAATGCACTCCACTCCCTGCGGCGTCCACCTCTCCCTGAACACCTCCAGGGTATTGGTGAACACCGCGTGCTCTGTCTGCCTGGGCTCCCTGATTGGACCAGATTAACAGCCCATTCAGGGAACTCATATTCTGTGAAGTCCACCTTGCTGACCTCATTACAATCACTTCAGGCATAAATTTAAAATTACACAAGAAACTAGGGAGGTGAGAAAAGTATTTTTAACATTGCGAGTTGTTTTGGGTATGGAATGCACTGCTTGGAGATATGGTGGAAGTAGGTTCAATAAGAACATAAGAACTAGGAGCAGGACCTTTGAGCCTGCTCCACCATTCAATAAGATCATGGCTGAATTTTTCATGGACTCACATCCATTTACCCGTGCTCTCAACGTATCCTTTAATTCCTCTATTGTTCAAAAATGTTTACTGAAATAGCGTCAACTACTTCACTGGGCAAGGAATTCCATAGATTTACATACCTCTGGGTGAAGAAGTTCCTCCTCAATTCAGTCCTAAATCTACTCCCTCTAATCTTGAGGCTATGCCCTCTTGTCCTAGTTTCACCTGCCAGTGGAAACATCCTCTCTATTTCTAACTTATCTATTCCCTTCGTAATTTTATATGTTTCTGTAAGATCCCCCTTCATTCTTCTAAATTACAATGAATATAATCCCACTCTAGTCATTCTCTCCTCATAAACCAACATCCTTAACTCCGGAATCAACCTAGTGAATCTCCTCTGCACTTCCTCTCGTGCCAGTTCATCCTTTCTCAAGCCCACTCTGGCACCACATTGGATAATGTTATCACCACAGGGAAGTCAATTGTCAACTTATCAGACCACACCTTTCAACTGGAAGAGATTGAAGTTCTTAGCAGTGGGCTCAATTTCTGCAACATGATCCTTCCAGTAGACACAGTGGAATTCATCAGATGAATGAGACTCTGGGAATTCTTTCAAGATGCCAGCAATGATCCCAATGAGTTCATTGACGAACCTGAACAGTCATCACAGGGATCTGTAGAGGAGTGACCAAAGAAGGAGTCAACTTGGACCCCACCAGAGGGTCGCTGCCCTGAGCTTGACATGTATACTCAAACTGTTAGGAAATATATAAATGCTAGATTCATCAGCTGCACCCACAAGGTAGAGCAGAACATCATTTGATCACAATGCAATGCTGTCCATGCTCTCAAACCCAATCACAACATTGTTATCAAACCAGCAGATAAAGGAGGAGCCATCGTCATTCAGAATAGAACTGATTACTGCAAGGAAGTGTGCCGACAACTGGACAACCAGGAACACTGCAGGCAACTACCGGCTGATCCGACCAAACAGCACACCCATGAACTAAACACATTGATCAGGACTTTAGTCACAACTCTTCAGAGTTCCCTATGCACACTCATCCCACGTACTTCTCGCATCGGCGACTTCTACTGCCTTTTGAAGATACACAAAACCAACACACCAGGATGTCCCATTGTATTAGGCAATGGAATTCTGTGTGAGAACCTGTCTGGCTATGTTGAAGGCATCTTGAAACCCATTGCACAAGGGACCCCAGTTTCTGTCGTGACAACAGATTTCTGACAGAAACTCAGCACCCACAGACCAGTCGAACCGGGAACATTCCTTGTCACAATGGACGTTTCAGCACTCTACACCAGTATCCCCCAAAATGATGGCATCGTGGCAACAGCCTCAACACTCTAGACCAACAACTGCCAATCTCCGAGCACCATCTTACCATTCATCAGCTTTATTCTCGATCACAATGTCTTCATCTTTGACAACCAGTTCTTCATCCAGATATATGGAACAGCCATGGGGACCAAATTTGCTCCCCAATTTGCCAACATTTTCATGATCAGGTTCAAACAAGACTTCTTCTCTACACAGGACCTCCAACCAATACTATACATCAGGTATATTGACGACATTTTCTTCCTCTGGACCCATGGAGAGGAGTCACTGAACAAACTACACAGTGATATCAACAAGTTTCATCACACCATCAAACTCACCATAGACTACTCTCTATTATCTGTCTCATTCCTGGACACATGCATCTCTATCAAGGATGGGCACCTCAGTGCCACACTCTACTGCAAACCCACGGATGCAACCTCACGATGCTACACTTCTCCAGCTTCCACCTGCAACATATTAAAACAGCCATTCCCCATGGACAAGCCCAATGCATACACAGGATCTGTACAGATGAGGAGGAACGTGATGGGCACTTGGAAGTACTCAGGGATGCCCTCATAAGAACAGGGTATGATGCTCAACTCATTGACCGCCAGTTCCGACATGCCACAGCGAGGAACTGTAATGACATCCTCAGGAGACAGACATGAGCTGCAACCGACAGGGTACCCTTCGTTGTCAATACTTCCCAGGAGCCGACAAACTCCACCATGTTCTTCATAGCCTGTAACACGTTTTAAATGAGGATGAGCACCTCACCAAGACCTTCCCCACACCTCCACTTCTCACCTTTAAACAGCCACCAAACCTCAAACAGATCATTGTTTGTAGCAAATTGCCCAGCTTTCAGGACAATACCATACAACCCTGTCACGGTAGGCGCTGCAAGACATGTCAGAATGTCAACACGGATACCACCATTATGCGTGGGGACACCTCCCACCATGTACGTGGTAGGTATTCATGTGATTCAGCCAACGTTGTCTATTTCATATGCTGCAGGCAAGGATGCCCTGAGGCATGGTACATTGATGAGACCAAACAGAGACTATGGCAATGGATGAATGGACACTGCAGAACAATCAACAGACAGGAGTGGTCCCTCCCAGTCAGAGAATACATCATCAGTCCGGGACATTCCACCTAGGACCTTCCGGTGACCGTTCTCCAAGGCGGACTTTGAGACAGGCAACAACGAAAAGAGGCCGAGCAGAAGCTGATAGCCAAGATCGGTACCCATGGGGGATGGCCTCAACCGGGACCTTGGGCTCATGTCACCCTACAGGTGATCCCATTGCACTATATATATGTATTATATATATATATACACACACATTCACCCAGACCCTCTTTCATACTCACACATACACTCCCACACACACCCTCTCACAGACTTAAACCCCTTTACACTCACACTCACACACATACAAACACCCTCTCACAGACACTCATAGCCCTTCCTCCCCCCTGCCCCGCCCTTCCTCCCCCACCCTTCCTCCCCCTGCCGCGCTCTTCCTCCCCCGCCCTTCCCCCCCCCACCCCGCCCTTTCTCCCCCGCCCTTCCCCCCCTTTGGCCCTCGATGTTGTGCCGATCCAAGCTCACCTAACCTACACTAGCCCACTATCCTCCATATGCCTATCCAATGCCCGTTTAAATGCCCATAAAGAGGAAGAGTCCACCACTGCTACTGGCAGGGCATTCCATGAACTCATGACTCGCTGAGTAAAGAACCTACCCCTAACATCTGTCCTATACTCCCACCCCTTAATTTAAAGCTATGCCCCCTCATAATAGCTGACTCCATACGTGGAAAAAGGTTCTCACGGTCAACCCTATCTAAACCCCTAATAATCTTGTACACCTCTATCAAGTCACCCCTAAACCTTCTTTTCTCCAATGAAAACAACCCCAAGTGCCTCAGCCTTTCCTCATACAATCTTCCTACCATACCAGGCAACATCCTGGTAAACCTCCTCTGCACCCGTTCCAGTGCCTCCACATCCTTCCTATAGTATGGCGACCAAAACTGCACACAATACTCCAGATGCGGCCGCACCAGAGTCTTATACAACTGCAACATGATCTCAGGACTCCGGAACTCAATTCCTCGACCAATAAAAGCCAGTACGCCATATGCCTTCTTCACCGCACTATTTACCTGGGTGGCAACTTTCAAAGATCTGTGTACATGGACACCAAGATCCCTCTGCTCATCCACACTACCAAGTATCCGACCATTAGCCCAGTACCCCGTCTTTTTGTTACTCTTACCAAAGTGAATCACCTCACACTTAGCTACATTGAACTCCATTTGCCACCTTTCTGCCCAGTTCTGCAGCTAATCTATATCCCGCTGTAACCTGCCACATCCTTCCTCACTGTCAACAACTCCTCCGACAACCTTCTAGCCCCTCCCCCAGGTCATTGAGAAAAATGACAAACAGCAATGGTCCCAAAACAGATCCTTGCGGAACACTGCTAGTAACGGCACTCCAAGATGAATCTTTACCATCAACTACTACCCTCTGTCTTCTTCCAGCCAGCCAATTCCTAATCCAAACCTCCAACTCACCCTCAATGCCATACCTCCGTATTTTTTGAAGTAGCCTACCATGGGAAACCTCATCAAACGCCTTACTAAAATCCATATACACCACATCTACCGCTTTCCCCTCGTCCACCTCCTTAGTCACCTTCTCAAAGAATTCAATAAGGTTTGTGAGGCACGACCTGCCCTTCACAAAACCATGCTGACTATCCTTGATCACATTATTCCTATCCAGATGTTCATAAATCCTATCCCTTACAATTCTCTCTAAGACTTTGCCCACAACGAAGTGAGACTCACCGGCCTATAGTTACTAGGGTTATCCCTACTCCCCTTCTTGAACAAGGGAACCACATTTGCTAGCCTCCAGTCTTCTGGCACTACTCCTGTAGACAACGAGAACATAAAAATCAAGGCCAATGGCTCTGCAATCTCCTCCCTTGCTTCCCAGAGAATCCTAGGATAAATGCCATCAGGCCCAGGGGACTTATCTATTTTCACCCTTTCCAGAATTTCCAACACCTCTTCCCTACATACTTCAAAGCCATTCATTCTACTTAATTGTGACTCAGTATTCACATCGGCAACAATGTCCTGTTCCTGAGTGAATATTGATGAAAAGTATTTATTCAGTGTCTCCCCAATCTCTTCAGCCTCCACACGCAACTTCCCACTACTATCCTTGACTGGACCTATTCCTACCCTAGTCATTCTTTTATTCCTGACATACCTATAGAAAGCCTTAGGGTTTTCCCTAATCCTACCAACTAAGGTCCTTTCATGTCCCCTCCTTGCTGTTCTTAGCTCTCTCTTCAGGTCCTTCCTGGCTACCTTATAACGCTCAATCGCCCCAATTGAACCTTCACACCTCATCTTTACATAGGCCGCCCTCTTCCATTTAAGAAGGGATTCCAATTCCTTATTCAACCATGGCTCCCTCACACGACCCTTTCCTCCCTGTCTGACAGATACATACTTATCAAGGACACTCAATAGTTGCTCCTTGAACAAGCTCCACATATCAATTACGCCCTTGCCTTGAAGCCTACTTTTCCAAGCCACGCATCCTAAGTCATGCCTCACTGCATCATAATTTCCCTGCCCCCAGCTATAACTCTTGCCCTGCAGTGCACACTTATCCCTCTCCATCACTAGAGTAAAAGTCACCGAATTGTGGTCACTGTCCCCAAAGTGCTCACCTACCTCTAATTCTAACACCTGGCCTGGTTCGTTACCCAGAACCAAATCCAGTATGGCCTCACCTCTTGTTGGCCTATCTACATATTGTGTCAGGAAACCCTCCTGCACACATCGGACAAACACTGACCCATCTAATGAACTTGAGCTATAGCTTTCCCAATCAATATCTGGAAAGTTAAAGTCCCCCATAACAACCACCCTATTACTTTCACTCTTCTCCTGAATCATCCTCGCAATCCTTTCTTCTACGTCTCTAGGACTATTAGGAGGCCTGTAAAAAACTACTAACAGGGTGACCTCGCCTTTCCTATTCCTAACCTCAGCCCAAACTACCTCAGATGGCGAGTCTTCATCCATCGTCCTTTCCACCGCTGTAATACGATCTTTGACAAGCAATGCCACACCTCCCCCTCTTTTACCCCCACCTCTGACCCTACTAAAACATTTAAACCCTGGAACCTGCAACAGCCAATCCTGTCCCTGTTCTACCCATGTCTCCGTAACAGCCACAACATCGAAGTCCCAGGTACCAACCCACGCTGCAAGTTCACCTACCTTATTTCGTATAGTTCTTGCATTGAAGTATACACACTTCAAGCCACTTTCCTTTGAGATTGATGCCATGTTCCTAACCTCCCTACACTCCAGGTCCTGCACCCTAAAGCTACAGTCTAGGTTCCCATGCCCCTGCAGAGTTAGTTTAAACCCCCCTCAAGAGTACTAGCAAACCTCCCGCCAAGGATACTGGTGCCCCTCAGGTTCAGGTGTAGACCATCCTGTTTATAGAAGTCCCACCTTTCCCAGAAAGAACCCCAGTTATCCAAATACCGGAATCCCTCCCTCCTGCACCATCCCTGTAGCCACGCATTTAACTGTTCTCTCTCCCTATTCCTCGACTCTATCACGTGGCATGGGTAACAAACCAGAGACAACAACTCTGTTCGTTCTAACTCTGAGCTTCCAACCTAGCTCCCTGAAAGCCTGCCTAACATCCTCAGCCCTCCTACCTATGTCATTGGTGCCAATGTGGACCACGACTTCGGGCTGCTCCCCCTCCCCCTGAAGGACCCAGAAAACACGATCAGAGACATCACGTACCCTTGCACCTGGGAGGCAACATACCAAACGTGAGTCTCTCTCGCCCCCACAAAACCGCCTATCTGTGCCCCAAACTATCGAGTCCCCAATTCCTATTGATCTGCTCTTCTCCACCCTTCCCTTCTCAGCAATGGGGACAGGCTCCGTGCCAGAGGCCTGAGCCCCGTTACTTGCCCCTGGTAAGTCATTTCCCCCCCACAAGTATCCAAAACGGTATACTTGTTCTTGAGGGGAATGGCTGCATGGGGTCCCTGCACTGGCTGCTTCCTCTCATTCCCCATCACTGTCACCCATCTGTCTGCAATCTTTGGAGTTACTACTTCCCTAAAGCTCCGATCTATGACCCCCTCTGCCTCCCGAATGATCCTAAGTTCATCCAACTCCAGCTCCAGTTCCCTAACACGGTCTTGGAGGAGCTGGAGATGGGTGCACTTCCTGCAAGTGTAATCAGCAGGGACGTCCATAGCATCCCTCACCTCAAACATGTTGCAAGAGGAACATTGCACTGCCATCACTGCCATCCCTCTAAAAGTAACCTTTTTTGTTAAAAAAAAAACTGGGTCTAAAGCAAAATGCAGCACTTACCTACTTACCACACGGGTCTTATTATTAGGTTAGAGGAGGAGGGAGATTGGGAGGCACTACCTCTGTAGTGCCACAGGTTCTTCTCCTGCGTGCTTTTATAGGGAAAAAACCTACCCGGCTGCCCCTCTGGTCTTCGTCACTTCCCCCTGCTGCTCCCGCTCTTTCTGTGAAGAGAAAAAAAAACACCGCTGCCCGCTACCGGTAAGTAATTTTAAAACAAACTGTCTCACCTTAGCTGTAGCCTTCCGGGTTCCTTTACACTGTTAAGAGGGACCCGCGGGGTCCCGTCTTTGCGTGTTCTTTCGGAAGGAGAGACTCACACTGGCAACTATGGTTAGACGCAGACAGCAGTTTATTCACAGAATCTTAACTGGTACAACGAATCTACAAGCATGCATTCGTTGGAGAAGGCGTTCTGTCTTCCCGTTCAAACTTGACACAATTATACTTCGCGCTGCCTGGAGTCCCCGGTCAGTTCGCCTTCTCCATTGGTCCATTCATCTGCGCGCGCTGGGGATCCGTCCTCCTATTGGCCGCATCTAAGTGCCTGTCCAGCTCCTGCTGTGCTTGACAATGGCTCAGCCATCCCCGGGAGCGGTTCCGATCCCGTATTCAATAGTTCATTGTTTCAAGGAATTACTATGCGTCTGACAGGCTAGCCATTTTCAATAGTTTCAGTTTAACTAAATTGTCAATTACACTTATCAACTTTAGACTTAAATAGAGCCATTCACACTCAATAGTTACAGGTTCCGATAGAGCAATTCATACTTGTCTAACAGTTACAGATTCCGATCGGTTTCTTTATTAATCCCGAGTTTCGATGGGGCAATTGATACTGGCTGGTATTTACAGGCTCCAAGATTTAATTAACATTATGCATATCCCTTACAAGCTCCAGCAGTCATGCAGTCGCCTGCAGCAGCTCGCTTGGCTGTTGTTAACCATTTCAGGGCTGGAAGTGTCACCCTCCCTAGCCCTACATTAAACACCCCAGTGAAATCTCCCCAACATTCTCTCCCTTGGCCTCTACTGAGGCCACACCAACTCATGTAAACAGTAACGAACGTAAGAGGGCCGGAAGGGGGAAAGTAAACTACATAGGGTGCCACGTCTGCTGTCCAAAAAAAAAGAAGTCCCAAGTGTAAATGCCCATTCGCTACGGTGGTGTGTGTTTTGTCTCGTGTTTCCTTTTAAAACAAATGAGAAGGTGTAAGGGCATACTGCCCGCAGTCAGGTACACGCCAGCGATCGGAAAACCATTGGAACAGTGTACTGTGCCCCGGCCTTCCCGCCGGCCAGAATGGTTCACAGGCCTGCAGGCCCGTCCAGGCGTCTGATGTATGTACTGCAGGCCATGTGGTCGGAGGCAATCTCCTCCGAGTGCACAGCGCAATTGCACCTGTGCCAGGCTGACCCGTGCCCGAGGAGACTCTTCTGCCACTGGATAACCTCCAGTCAGTAACGGACAGCAACCTCCATCCAGGTGCCGCTGAGGACAGAGCCGGGCAGTGGCAATCCGATCAAAACCCACGTCGAACCTCCGATTGCAGTGTAGTAGTCACTGGTGTGATCAGCAGTTGAATCCCGGGGCATACAGTACTTCTCGGCCCCTGACTGCAGCGTACAGTATAAGTCAAAGTGCTGCCAATGTAGGTGGGCAAAACTAACATGGAAGGGGTTTATCATATTTTTTTTTGAACAGCAGATGTTACACTGAGGGAGAAGGGATAGTATTGGGTAGTAGTAGGGAAAAAAAACATAAGCACACACCTATTGGAACCCCGTACCCTACGGAAATAGATGAACCTGAAATAGACCTGTCACCGTGAGCAGTGTGAATTGCCGTACATTAATGATAATCCCCCGTCTACCGGGAACGGACATGCACGCAAACTGCAGCATCTGTATCTATCCAAGAGAAAAAAAATCATTATAAACCGCAAGGACCCCGCCCCCACTTGAGAAAAAATCATTATAAACCGCAAGGACCCCGCCACTTGTAATTACCCCCACGCAGAGGCAATCCGGCTGTCAGCTGAGTAAACTTTCTAGGATTTAAGTTCTCGAATCAGCAGGAGTTCCCCCGCAGCCCGCCAGCTGTGTAAATATATTAAAGGTACTTGAAAAGTGATTACCTAGAACTCTAGCAATTTCACCACAGACCGCCGGCTGTGTAGACAGCAAGGGCCCCTTGAGGTAAAGGCCGGGTGTGTTCCCGATTTAAACGGACAGATGACACAGCCCGGGGTCTGTGGAATACAGTACCCACACCCGGGTGAAAGTGAGGGAATCGGGCACTCGGGTTACAGGGGAAAATCGTAGATAGTCTTGCGACTCATTACTCGTGATGTCGCATGTAACATGTGCGGGTTTTGGAGCGTACCCTCTCGCTGGGCAGGTCCAGCTGGAGGCCGGTCCAGCAACACCGCCTGGTATGCGGGCGAGGAGGCATCTGTTCCTGATAGGGCACGATCAATAGTGCGTGTTACCAGTGTCCTGATACACGGAATGCAGCAACACCCGCAAGTGACAAGAATAGCTACCGAGATGTACACCCCCATGGCCAGCTGCCCTAGCAGAGTCCCCCATCTCCCAAAAGTGGCGTTCAGCCAGTCGACGACTGGATTTTTTTACCTCCGATTGGTGCTTCAGCTCAGCAGCCAGGGCTCGGAGCTTCACCAGGGTCTTAGTGAGTTTGCCATCTGGGCCCGTGTTGTTTGATATGGCTGTACAGCACATGGTCCTAAACAGTGCACAAACACCTCCCTTTTCGGCAAGTAACATGTCCAAAGCCATCCTATTTTGTAAGGTCATGAGGGAGGACTGTGCTAGCTGTTCATGGATGGCGTCAACTGCATCCCGGGTTAGGTTGGTAAGCCTCTGCATATTGTAGTGGAGGAGGTTGATTCTGTTAATGTTTTTATTAACCGTGATCGGGAAAATGGCGGAAAAAAGGGGAAAACTTTCAAAACCCGCAGCAATCTCATCCACCAGCTTGTATTCGTCGGGGATATTTCTGGCCTGCCCAATGGCATCAACCCTAGCCGCCTCCCCAGGGGAATCACTGCTACCCTCCCCTGGCCCCGGACTCTGCTGGTGTCTGTCCCTGACCCCAGGGTGACCATCTGCACTGCGAGCCTGGCTGCCCTGTCAGCTGCATCACTTCCCAGTGCTTCCCTGGTACGTAAGGCAGAGTGTCCTTGCACTTTCACTACTGCCACTTCCCTTGGACGATGCACTGCCTGGAGCAACCGTCGCAAACTCTGGTCGTGTTTCACCGGCCTCCCCGTGCTGGTTTTAAAACCACATCTAACCCATGCTGTGCCCTCTACGTGGACTGCGGCCCATGCATAATTGGAGTCAGTGAAGATGTTAACTCGGTGTCCCTCACTCAGTTCTAATGCCCTTGTCAGGGCTGTAATCTCTGCTGGCTGTGCAGATGCAGGCTGTGGGATTTCCCCAGACTTGATGGTGTCGTATACCCCCCCTGAATCTCTGACCACGGCATACGAGGCTCGTACGCCGCCTGCTTCCCGACGGCTGCTGCCATCGGTGTACAGGTCCCAGTCTGCCTCGGCCAGGGGTTCTGTGTGCAACCCCTTACGTATCCTCCTCTCCTCAGCCACTCTGGCCACACAGTCGTGGGGCTTCAAGGATCCCCCATTCACTCCCACCATCATATTCCTAGTACTCCCCCTATCGGATGCAAACGTAATGTGCGGTGACAAAAGGGCATTCTCAATTCTAACCTGCCGCCCAGCTGAAAAGCTGAATGAGTTGGAGGCCAGAAAGGCTCCTATGCTGTGATCTGTGTGAATAGTCAAGGGATGTCAGAGTACTAGATGGTCAGTGTTGTTGACCGCATTCGTTACTGCTGCCACAAATCTGGCACAGCCTGGCTGCCCTGTCTCAATGGGCTCTAAACGGCAGCTGTAATACCCCAGCACTCTCCTGCAGCCTCGGTCCTTTTGGTACAGGACGGCGTTTACTATCCCCCCAGTCTCTGCCACGTCCAGGTGGAAACCTTTCTTATAGTATGGGTGCGCTAGCGTGGCCGCTGCTCCCAAAGCTTGCTTCACCTCCTTGAATGATTTCTCTCTCTCCGCGTTCCATCGCAACTGACTCTTGAGCCTCTTTGCCCCAACCTCCGTGATCATTTCCCTGAGTGGGGATGACATAGTCACAAAGTCAGGGACGTAGGTGCGAGAATACCCACATAACCCCAGGAAGGCCATCATGTCCTGTACTGTTATAGGGGTGCCATAGGAGAGGACCGCTTCCCTGTGCGCTCTTGAAAGTGTGGTGCCCCCTTTTCCTACTATCCGTCCCATAAAGGATACTGATTTTCGGGCTATCTGGCACTTTCCCCATTTTACTTTAAAGCCGGCTGCCACAAGGGTGTCCAGCAAGGTGCGGACCGCCTCCAAATTTTGGGTGTCATTTTCACTGGCAATCAACAAATCATCGACATACTGTATGATTGTGGTGCTGGTGGGAAGCGATATCTGTTTAAGTATAGGGGTCAAAGCCACACTAAACAGGCCTGGGGAGTCTTTGTACCCCTGTGGGAGGCGATTGTATGTGTACCGCTCTCCCTCGAAGGTGAAGGCAAACCACTCCTGACACACTGGGTGCAGTGGAAGGCAGAAGAAAGCGTTAGCCAGGTCTATGACAGAGAAAAAGTGGCTGGCAGGCGTGAGCGCCTGCAGTGCAACGTAGGGGTCAGGGACCTTCAGGTTTAAAGTCTCCGTGGCTTCATTTATCCTTCGGAGGTCATGGACCATGCGCCACCCCTTGCCCATCCCCTTGGAGACGGGAAGGATGGGCGTATTCCAGTGTCCCCCCTTCACTTTCCTGAGGACCTCCACTTCTAGCAGTCCCCTGATTGTTGGGCGAATCCCTTCCCTCTGTTCTAAGGTGAGAGGATATTGTGTATAGGAAGTTCTCCCCACACACCTTTCCTCGAATCATAGGGGGTCTATTGGGGGGTGTTGCTTTGAGGGCCAGGGGACTGCAAGATTCCCGTGGGCACCGTCAGCACTCTTCCTCAGACCACCGGGAGTAGCTGTACTCCTCGTCGGGCCCCATCAATGCACCCTGTACCACCCCTTGTGTTCCCCTGCCCCGGGTCTGAACCCAATCTCTCCGTTTATTCGTATCCCGGGGTCTCTCATTACTGTCCCGTCTATCCCGTTCCCCGGGACGCAGTCCCGAGTGTTTAGTCATGAATCGATCTTCCCTTCCCTTGTCACACTCGCGGGCGAAATGTCCAATCCCATTGCAGGACCAACACCTCACCCTCTGGTCACAGTTTTGAAAGTAATGGTCAGTTCCCTTACATGTCCAGCAGTGATCGCGCTGCCTTCCCCCCCCGGAACCGCCTCTGCGCGTCTGAAGATAGCTGCTGTTGGCTGTCGTGGGCTGACACATGGCCGTCATATTCTGCCCTGTCAGGGCTGGGTCGTGGCAGGGCTTTGCGTGCATTGGGCTGTGGGGAACTGTACATCTGAGCGGCTGGAGGCACGAGCTCCCGCGCGGTGCTCTTTGCCCCCACCTGCTCTAAAATCTTCCCAAACTGCTCTAAGATATGTGTAGTCGTCTTGGAGGCCTGCCCTTCGACTTTCATCTTTTCCGAGGTACGGTGCCTGTTCAGATAGTGATGTACCTGTTTCCTCCTTCATTGAATCCACCCCCACCAGGTCTTTCAATTTGCTCTGCACTGGTGCAGGGAGTCCCTCGGTCACCCCCCTCCGGAAATGTGCTATTGCCAAGGGAGAGCTATCTGGCCTTTCACCTGTCCCAGCCTGCCATAGGTCCCAGGCCCTCCCCAGGTATTCATGTACGTCCTCCCCGTCTTTTAGTCTGAGGGTCCCCAACGCGTCCAGCGAGAAAGTAGTGGGGAAGCTGTCCCGCAGGGACCGCCAGATTAAATTTCGGTAGAGGTCAAACAAGACAGTTTCATCTGACCTGGAACACCTAGCCAGTCT
This sequence comes from Chiloscyllium plagiosum, assembly GCF_037043375.1. Classification (NCBI taxonomy): domain Eukaryota; kingdom Metazoa; phylum Chordata; class Chondrichthyes; order Orectolobiformes; family Hemiscylliidae; genus Chiloscyllium; species Chiloscyllium plagiosum. Next base: position 595,216 of record NW_028270153.1, on the reverse strand, counting down.
TTCTGGCCTGATCAGCGCCTCCTCTGCTCGGATGCGTACCATTATGGTTCTAAAATCCGCCAGCGCTAGTTTCTCATGACAGGTCTCCCTCTCAAAAGTCGCTATCCAGGCAGACGCCCCGTTGGCAATCGGAGGAAGCCTCCTGACCAGGGCGTCTAGGTCTGTCCGTGACCAGGGGACGTACTTCTCTACCCCCATACTAGTGGCGAGGAGAGGCGCTTGAACGGGCGGCATAGTGGCGAAAGTCCCCTGTATTGGGCCGCCGTGGGGCCGTGGGAGTGATGTGTAGGACCCCTTATCAAAATCCCCAATAATCTCCCCCTTGTCCTCCGAGGAGGTGGTATCTAGCTGGGAGGAGAAAGTGAGGTCTGCAGATGCTGGAGATCAAAGTTGAAACTTTATTGCTGGAACAGCACAGCAGGTCAGGCAGCATCCAGGGAACAGGAGATTCGACGTTTCGGGCACAGGCCCTTCTTCAGGTATCTAGCTGGGAGCCATACTTGCTCCCTCCCTTCACAAGCTTGTTCTGGAGGTGAGCTCCCGTAACAATGGGATTCAGGTAAAAACAGATATGCGCTCCGGCTCCGAAAGCTGCGCTAGGGATTCAGGTAAAAACAGATATGCGCTCCGGCTCCGAAAGCTGCGCAAGGGACTCAGGTAAAAACAGATATGCGCTCCGGCTCCGAAAGCTGCGCAAGGGATTCAGGTAAAAACAGATATGCGCTCCGGCTCCGAAAGCTGCGCTAGGGATTCAGGTAAAAACAGATATGCGCTCCGGCTCCGAAAGCTGCGCTAGGGATTCAGGTAAAAACAGATATGCGCTCCGGCTCCGAAAGCTGCGCTAGGGATTCAGGTAAAAACAGATATGCGCTCCGGCTCCGGCTCCGAAAGCTGCGCAAGGGACTCAGGTAAAAACAGATATGCGCTCCGGCTCCAAAAGCTGCGCTAGGGATTCAGGTAAAAACAGATATGCGCTCCGGCTCCGAAAGCTGCGCAAGGGACTCAGGTAAAAACAGATATGCGCTCCGGCTCCAAAAGCTGCGCTAGGGATTCAGGTAAAAACAGATATGCGCTCCGGCTCCGAAAGCTGCGCTAGGGACTCAGGCAAAAACAGTTAGGCGTTAGTGAAATAAACACTCTAGTTAAGTTAAAAGGTTAGTAAAGGCTTACCAGTCAGGACTCTGCGATGCTGCTGTCAAATTGATCAGGTTTTTTGGGTTGGTGAGGGTCGGAGAGCAGACAAGAAACTAACTGAGAGAAAATCTAACTACTGGAAGCCTTAGATTTAACAGGCGCTTCCCCACCTTTAGAAAACTTCGGCCGAAGGTTGTCTGCTCCCTGATCCGCCAACATTGCCAACTAGCCGTTGTCTCTTTTCCTTCCCGCGTCGGGGTCACCAAATGTTAAGACGGACCCGCGGGGTCCCGTCTTTGCGTGTTCTTTCGGAAGGAGAGACTCACACTGGCAACTATGGTTAGACGCAGACAGCAGTTTATTCACAGAATCTTAACTGGTACAACGAATCTACAAGCATGCATTCGTTGGAGAAGGCGTTCTGCCTTCCCGTTCAAACTTGACACAATTATACTTCGCGCTGCCTGGAGTCCCCGGTCAGTTCGCCTTCCCCATTGGTCCATTCATCTGCGCGCGCTGGGGATCCGTCCTCCTATTGGCCGCATCTAAGTGCCTGTCCAGCTCCTGCTGTGCTTGACAATGGCTCAGCCATCCCCGGGAGCGGTTCCGATCCCGTATTCAATAGTTCATTGTTTCAAGGAATTACTATGCGTCTGACAGGCTAGCCATTTTCAATAGTTTCAGTTTAACTAAATTGTCAATTACACTTATCAACTTTAGACTTAAATAGAGCCATTCACACTCAATAGTTACAGGTTCCGATAGAGCAATTCATACTTGTATAACAGTTACAGATTCCGATCGGTTTCTTTATTAATCCCGAGTTTCGATGGGGCAATTGATACTGGCTGGTATTTACAGGCTCCAAGATTTAATTAAAATTATGCATATCCCTTACAATCTCCAGCAGTCATGCAGTTGCCTGCAGCAGCTCGCTTGGCTGTTGTTAACCATTTCAGGGCTGGAAGTGTCACCCTCCCTAGCCCTACATTAAACACCCCAGTGAAATCTCCCCAACAACACTCTGCTGCTGCTCGCACTCAAAATGACCGTTGGCGTCGAAGGGTGAGTATTTATACTCACTGCTTTCCTTCCCGGCTGCCCCTCTGGTCTTCGTCACTTCCCCCTGCTGCTCCCGCTCTTTCTGTAAGGAGAAAAAAAAACACCGCTGCCCGCTACCGGTAAGTAATTTTAAAACAAACTGTCTCACCTTAGCTGTAGCCTTCCGGGTTCCTTTACACTCTGCTGCTGCTCGCACTCAAAATATGAAAGAACTGAAACCGACATGGTCATTCTAAAAGATGAGAGTTAACAGACTCAGACCCCTTGGCATCATGGTAACCCACAAACCCACCAACACATGAAAACAGCAGCAATTGAACTTGAAAGACCCTATACAGACAAGCAAAACTAATGTCATTTACAAAATACCGTGCAAGGACTGTAACAAGCATTACATTGGACAAACAGGCAGAAAACTAGCCACTAGGCTACATGAACACCAACTCGCCACAAAAAGACATGACCCTCTCTCACTAGTATCCTCACATATGGATGAGGAAGGACACCACTTCGACTGGGACAATACATCCATCCTAGGTCAAGCCAAACAAAGACACGCACGATAATTCCTAGAAGCATGGCATTCCAAGCGGAACTCTATCAACAAACACATTGAGTTAGACCCCATCTGCCACCCCCTGAGAAACAGAACAGGAAGTGACTTCACCACAGGAAATAACATCATCACAGGAAATAACATCACCAACCCAAGAAACCCAGATATATAAATAGAAAGTAGGAATTTTCAGCATTGCTTCGCATGAGGTCCGCTGAAGATGTTACCTAGTAAGGTAATGAAATGTCTGGAAATGAACCTTTCAGCTCAGCAAGCAAACCCACATCCAAAACCTCAACCTGAGCTACAAATCTTCTCAAAACTCACTGATCTTAGTGTCATCTGAAAACTTTGACACACTACATGATGTCCCCAACTTCAAATCATCTATACAAATTGTGAATAGTTGTGGTCCCAACACTGAACCCTGAGGCACACCACTAGTTACAGATTGGGCAGCATCCAAGGAGCAGGAGAATCGACGTTTCTGGCATGAGCCCTCCTTTCAGGCTCTTGCCCGAAACGTCGATTCTCCTGCTCCTTGGATGCTGCCTGACCTGCTGCGCTTTTCCAGCAACACAGTTTCAGCTCTGATCTCCAGCATCTGCAGTCCACACTTTTTCCACTAGTTACAGATTGCCAGCCAGAACAGTACTCATTTATCCCCACTCTTTGTTTCCTGTTAGTCAACCAATCCTGTATTCATGCTAATACTTTACCATAATGCCATGCATCTTTATCTTATGTTCAGCCTCTTGTGCGACACTTTGTTAAAGGCCTTTTGGAAATCTAGGTACACCACATCCACTGGGTCCCTGTTGTTCACCTTGCTCATAATGTCTTCACAGAATTCCAAAAGATTTGTTAAGCATGACCTTGATATTCAACTCAAATATCTTCCTCACTACAGAGAAAGAGGGCACTGTTGGTATGATCAGCAAGTTTTCAGATGACACGAAGATTGTGGAGTCGCAGAAAGCAGAGGGTACTGTCAAAGAATACAGGAGAATATAGATAGACTAGAGAGTTGGGCGGAGAAGTGGCAGATGGAGTTCAATCCAGGCTAATGTGAGGTGATGCATTTTGGGAAATCTAATTCTAGAGCGAATTATACAGTATACGGAAGAGGCTTCGGAAACGTTTGATTAGAGAGATCTGGGAGTTCAGGTCCATTGTACTCTGAAGGTGGCTGCACAGGTGGATAGATGGCCAAGAAGGCATATGGTATGCTTGCCTTCATTGGACGGGATTTTGAGTATACGAGCTGGCAAGTCATGTTAAAATTGTACATGACGTTGGTTCAGCTGCTTTTAGAATACTGGTCGCCACAGTACCAAGATAATGTGGATGCTTTGGAGAGGGTTCAGAGAAGGTTTACGAGGATCTTACCTGGTATGGAAGGTGCTAGCTATGAAGAGAGGTTGAGTAGGTTAGGATTGTTTTTATTAGAAGAAAGGAGATTGAGGGGGGACCTGATTGAGGTCTATAAAATCATGAAGGGTATAGACAGGGTAGATAGAGATAAGTTTTTTCCCAGGGTGAAGGATTCAATAACGACAGGTCGTGCTTTCAAGGTGAGAGGTGAAACGTTTAAGGGGGATACACGCGGCAAGTACTTTGCAAGATGGTGGTAGGAGCCTGGAACGCGTTGCCAGCAGAGGTAATAGAGGCAGGCACGGTAGATTCATTTAAGATGCGTCTGGACAGATGCATGATGGAGAGCAGAGGGAAACAGATGCTTAGGAATTGGGCGACAGGTTTAGACTGTAGATTTGGATCGGCTCAGGCTTGGAGGGACGAGGTGCCTGTTCCTGGGCTGTAAATTTTCTTTAGGTAAAAACAAGGAAATTTCCTAATGAAGGGCTTTTGCCCGAAACATCGATTTTCCTGCTCCTTGGATGCTGCCGGTCCTGCTGTGCTTTTCCAGCACCACTCTAATATAGACTCTGTAAATTTTCCTTGTTCTCTTTGTTCTTTGTTCTAGGTTACGCTAACTGGTCTACCTTGCTTGTAATGTCTTCATAGAATTCCAAAAGATTCATTCATAGCAAGAGGACTTGAGTACAAGAACTTGGATATAATGCTACAGTTATACAGGACAATGATGAGACCACATCTGGAATATTGTGTGCAGTTTTGATCTCCTTATCTAAGGAAGGATGTTCTTGCTGTAGAGGAAGTGCAGCAAAGGTTTTCCAACTTGTTTCCTGGGATAGCAGGACTGACATATGAAGAGAGATGAGTTAGTTAGGTTTACATTCACTGGAGTTTTGAAGAATTCTAATCCCATTGAAATCTATCAAATTGTAAAGGGCCAGACACGTTAGTTGTCGGAAGGAACAAATTATGACAGAAGCTGGAATCTGGACTGAAAACAACAAAAGCTGGACATCACAGCGGGCCAGACAGCATCCATGGAGAGAAAGGAAGCTAACATTTCGAATCTAGATGACTCTTCATCAGAGCTGAAGTGGTGTGGCGGGGACAGCATTTATGCTATAGTCTGGGGATGGAGGGTGGAGTGCAGGGTAGTGGGTGTAAGGTGCTGGTGGACAGAAGATGTTGATGGTTCTTGTAAGGTATAGGGTTAAAATTGTGCAGAATAAGGGAACAGGTGTTGCTTCTGCAAAAGTTTACATTATAAAATTAGGCTGCGCAAGCAAATACTAAACAGTGAGAAGCAAAAACAGGTAGAATTATCTATGACTAATAGAGCAGAGCAACCGTGTAGCAGGATGTACCAGTAACAGGAGAATAGTGTGCCAGTCTCAGGAGGGATGTGGCCAACGGAATTTGGTTTGGCAGGATGATCGCAAGAAGACAGCAAACTATGTCAGGATAGTCACATATAAGGAGTGAGATAAATAAGAGTAAGGGGCGACAGGCTTAGAGTAATGGGAGAAGGCGGAGAGAAGCTAGACAAAGGTGGAGTGAAGCTAGAGCTTGTGATAGACTACGCGCTACAGCAAAAGTAACCAATGGGGTGAAAGGGGAGGACCGAGAGACGCAGCTGAACAGCATAAATCAGAATGTAACCCTCAGATCGGGGTGCTTACTCGTTAGGCACCCGTTCTTGCAAGTACTTATCAATAAAATTCGTTGCTTCAGAATTTGACTCTGACTGAAATTTATTAATATGTGAGTTTTGTTTCTCACAATTTGGGGGCTTGTGTCATCCATCATCACCAGCAGGGTGGGAAGACGCGTCCCGTTCCTCTGAGAACGGTCCCGTGTTCCTCGGCAGTGGGTTCCCCCTTCTGGTTGACTGATTGAGATCCGATGAGAATCTATCTGAACCTGGCGAAAGTAAGTAGGCACAGGGAGCCAGGCAACTCCGTGCATGGACCAAGGTAGGGAAATTGACTTTTAAGTACTGCCTTGGTGGCTGGGATTGAATTCTAGTAGTTAATAAATGTCTAACAAAATAACTCAATATGGGCTGTGCCGAGGGTAAAATATAAGCCTCCGGAAAAAAAAATGGAAATGGAGGCGGGGTCCCTGACAACATACCTCCAGAAAATCCGTTGGGCAGGATGTTGTGGCATTGGAAAAATAATACTTGCACAAGGGGAAAAGATAGCAGAAAGATGATTAAATATTGTTGCTTTGTATGGACTTAGGAATCCATTCTTCGTCCCGCCCTCTTCTGGCCAAAGTACGTGTTGGACGAAGACTGTGTTTGAAATATTTGAATTTATATGTCATCTTTTTGCTATCTTTTCCCCTTGTGCAAGTATTATTTTTCCAATGCCACAACATCCTGCCCAACGGATTTTCTGGAGGTATGTTGTCAGGGACCCCGCCTCCATTTCCATTTTTTTTTCCAGAGGCTTATATTTTACCCTCGGCACAGCCCATATTGAGTTAATTTGTTAGACATTTATTAACTACTAGAATTCAATCCCAGCCACCAAGGCAGTACTTAAAAGTCAGGAGGGATCGGATTATGCTTAGTGTTGGAAGGGCTAGTAGCTGAAGGGCTACTGAGGGTACACTTTGTAAGTAAATCATGGCCAGACATCAAAAACAAAATTCTGAAAATAGATGGGTGGAGTGAGAAATCACATGATGAATTGTTACGAGATGCACAGAAAGTGTTTGTAAAGAGAGAGAAAGCAAAAACAGAAGGCAAAAATGATGGTAGCCGCAGTTGATGAAGTAGTCAAGAAAAGAATCGAATCAGTGACTAGCAACCGGAGTGGAGGTGGCAGCACGTAGAACATAGTGGAAGGGGTAGAGGACGAGGAGGACCTTTCATAGGGTCCAGTCAACAGGGACAAGGACAGAGGTGGAGACCCCAACAAGCAGGGTGTTATATCCAGAAAAAAAAATCAAAAGATAGAGGGGTGGAGTGAGAAGCCTCTAGAGTTGTTGTTGCGGGAAGCTCAAAAAGTGTCTGTGAGATACGGTGTGTGTGTGTGTGTGAGAGAGAGAGAGAGAGAGAGAAAAAAGAGCTGTCCAGCTAATAGAAAATTTAACCCTTTGTGATTCAGTTTGAATGCACATTTGTTTGTTGGTGATTGAATGTTTGTGCTTTGTTCCTTGGAGCTTGAGATCCAGGACTGTTTTGAAACTGATTTCTATTATGGAAATTTAACATAATTTCTTTTAAGTTTAAGGATTTTACAGTGATTATGAAATAAAATGTCAACTCCTGTTCTTTTTACAGGTCATGACTGCCTTACTATCAGTTTCTAACTAATCTCTTTTAGCCGTACATAAAAGTGATTTCAAATCAGCTTAATACGGAGAAAAACAACATGATAATCTTTTTTTGTGTTTCAGACTCATTTGTTTTCACTTAATTTTAAGCCGTAGCTTTATTCAGAAAGTTCCCTCCCTCAATGATAGTTGAAGTTTCAGTTCAACATTAGGCTGTAATAAATCAATCCTATGGTTAATATCTGAGACCTTGGATTCGACCATTATTCATACATTATAAGTTTTTTTTTTAACTTGAATAGACAAATCCTTTTAAGACAGCTTTGGTTATTACACGGCCTATAGCATTGTAATTGAGCAATGACTGGTCAGGACTACTTAAGAAAACTAATTTTGGATTTAAATTAAGGGACTAAAACTGGGTAATAATAATGGATTTCAAAGTTCAGAACTGTATGCATTTTACATTTTAAATATTAAAAACTGAATAAATGAATTTATAATATATAAATATACATTTACAAGTAAGATTCCAAAATGTATAGTTAGGAACAGGCTTTAAAGTTAGACAAGCATAAATTGGTATTTGAAGCTATAGGGAGCAAGAAAGATTGCACTATTTCTTTTAAAAAAAAGGTTTAAACAAAACATTGGGTGATGAAGAATGGTCATTAGGTGGCCCTAAAGCTGTTCAATTGGTTAAATCAGCTCAGCAATTGATCTGGCAATGTAACATGGGATCAGGAACGAAAGAGTTAATTGGACTATGGCGACAGTTTTGTGATGAGAGGCACGAAGAATCAGTTTTGCGCTCATGACAAGATACTGCCACCAAATTGGGGATTGAATTAATTGCAAATGGTGCTATGGAATCTGTTGAGGTTTTTAAAAATGAATGTGCTCGAGCAAAACAATTACAGAAACGAATGAGAAGTCACAAATGACTGATAAGCAAACAGAACTACGCAATTACAGTTTCTAAAATGTTTTAGCCACTTGTTGCATTTCCATCCTGAATTACAGATAATGATTATTTTATTTATATAATATATATAATTAATAATTAATATTTATAATTTATCAATTGTATTAGCCTGTATCAATATTAATTGACAGGATTCCTTCACACTCTCTCAGTGACCTGTCATATTAATTCATAGCTAATTTAAAACATGACAGCATTAAATCATTGTTAATTAAAGAATAGAAGGCTATATTACTGGCCAGAGTGTGTGCAGGCAGTGGCAGCAACAGCCTTATTGGTAGAGGAGAGTCGGAAACTTACTTTTGGGGGAGCCTTAATAGTCAGCACCCCACATCAGGTATGGACCATATTAAATCAGAAAGCAGGGCGGTGGCTTACGGACTCTAGAATTCCAAAATATGAAGCAATTCTAATAGAGAGGGATGACCTTACATTGATCACAGACATTTGTCTGAATCTAGCTACCTTTCTCTGGAAAGGGGAGGATGAAGCTCCCTCAGAACCAGAACATGACTGCCTCGACATTATAGAATATCAAACTAAAGTAAGAATGGACCTTAGAGATATCCCTCTACATTCAGGGGCCAGGCTGTTCATTGATGGGTCCTCCAGAGTGATTGAAGGTCAAAGACACAATGGATATGCAGTAGTGGATAGAATAGAGAGATAGAATGGAGGCTAGTTGACTACCCAATGATTGGTCGGCGCAGACTTGCAAACTTTATGCACTAGAAAGGGCCCTTAAGACCTTGGAAGGCAATGAAGGAACTGTATACACAGATTCTAAGTATGCCTTCGGAGTGGCACACATTTGGGAAGATGTGGCAGGAGAGGGGACTGATCAACAGTAGGGGTAAAGAACTGGCTCATGAGGAATTGGTAAAGCAAGTATTGGAATACCTTTCATTGCCAAAGGAAATAGCGATAGTCCACATAAATGGACATCAGCAGGGAAATGATCCTGAAGCAAAGGGAAATAGATTGACGGATGAAGTCGCTAAGGAAGTAGCTCTGAACCCTCAACCCGCTACAATATAGATTTTGGTACCAGTGGTGCAGGAACCTGGGGGGAGACTGATATTTAGCGCTAAGGAAGAGAGAGAATTAGAAGAACTAGGAGCTATACTGACAGTAGAGGGGCACTGGATGCTACCCGATGGCCGGAGATGCTAAATAAGATGATGATGCGAGAAATTATGGCTGTCTTACACCAGGGGAGTCACTGGGGAGTGCAAACAATGTGTGATTTGGTTTTAAGGAAATATGGATGCAAAGGGATCTACACGATAGCCAAACAGATATATGAGGGATGTATAACATGCAAGAAAATCAACAAGAAGGTATTGAGGAAACAAGTCCCAGGAGGGAGAGAACCTCAGAGATTTTCAAGTAGATTATACCAAATTACCCCGAGTGGGAAGACTGAGGTATATGCGGTAATGGTTGATCACCTATCTGGATGGGTGGAGGCGTACCCTTTAGCTACTGCCACCGCAAGTGGGGTGTCCAAGATAATCTCTCCCAGACCATCATCTCCCAGACCGTCCATAACCTCATCACCTTGGGGGATCTCCCATCCACCGCCTCCAACCTCATAGTCCCACAACCCCGCACCTCCCGCTTCTACCTCCTGCCCAAAATCCACAAACCTGACTGCCCCGGCCGACCCATTGTCTCCGCCTGCTCCTGCCCCACCGAACTCATCTCCGCATACCTTGACACCGTCCTGTCCCACTTAGTCCAAGAACTCCCCACCTACGTTCGGGACACCACCCATGCCCTCCACCTGCTCCATGATTTTCGCTTCCCCGGTCCCCAACGCCTTATTTTCACCATGGACATCCAGTCCCTGTACACCTCCATCCCCCATCACGAAGGACTCAAAGCCCTCCGCTTCTTTCTTTCCTGCCGTACCGACCAGTACCCTTCCACTGACACCCTCCTTCGACTGACTGAACTGGTCCTCACCCTGAACAACTTCTCTTTCCAATCTTCCCACTTCCTCCAAACGAAAGGAGTAGCCATGGGCACCCACATGGGCCCCAGCTATGCCTGCCTCTTCGTAGGATATGTGGAACAATCCATCTTCCGCAACTACACTGGCCCCACCCCCCCACCTTTTCCTCCGCTACATCGATGACTGTATCGGCGCCGCCTCGTGCTCCCACGAGGAGGTTGAACAGTTCATCCACTTCACCAACACCTTCCACCCCGACCTCAAATTCACCTGGACAGTCTCAGATTCCTCCCTCCCCTTCCTCAACCTTTCTATTTCTATCTCAGGCGACCGAATCAACACGGACATCTACTACAAACCGACCGACTCCCACAGCTACCTGGACTACACCTCCTCCCATCCTGCCCCCTGTAAAAACGCCATCCCATTCTCCCAATTCCTTCGACTCCGCCGCATCTGCTCCCAGGAGGACCAGTTCCAAAAACGCACATCCCAGATGGCCTCCTTCTTCAAGGACCGCAATTTCCCCCCCGACGTGGTCGACGATGCCCTCCACCGCATTTCTTCCATTTCCCGATCCTCCGCCCTTGAACCCCGCCCCTCCAACCGCCACCAGGACAGAACCCCACTGGTCCTCACCTACCACCCCACTAACCTCCATGTACAGCGCATCATCCGCCGTCATTTCCGCCACCTCCAAACGGACCCCACCACCAAGGATATATTTCCCTCCCCTCCCCTATCAGCATTCCGTAAAGACCACTCCCTCCCTGACCCCCTCGTCAGATCCACACCCCCCACCAACCCAACCTCCACTCCCGGCACCTTCCCCTGCAACCGCAGGAGGTGCAAGACTTGCTCCCACACCTCCCCCCTCACCTCCCTCCAAGGCCCCAAAGGAAACTTCCATATCCGCCACAGATTCACCTGTACCTCCACACATATCATCTATTGCATCCTTTGCACCCGATGTGGCCTCCTCTATATTGGGGAGTCAGGCCGCCTACTTGCGGAGCGTTTCAGAGAACACCTCTGGGACACCCGGACCAACCAACCCGACCACCCTGTAGCTCAACATTTCAATTCCCCATCCCACTCCACCAAGGATATGCAGGTCTTTGGACTCCTCCATCGTCAGACCACAGCGAAACGACGGTTGGAGGAAGAACGCCTCATCTTCCGGCTAGGAACCCTCCAACCACAAGGGATGAACTCGGATTTCACCAGTTTCCTCATTTCCCCTCCCGCCAGCCTGTCTCAGTCAAATCCATCAAATTCAGCACCGCCTTCCTAACCTGCAATCTTCTTCCCGACCTCTCCGCCCCCACCCCAGTCTGACCTATCACCCTCACCTTGACCTCTTTCCACCTATCACATTTCCGACGCCCCTCCCCCAAGTCCCTCCTCCCTATCTTTTATCTTAGCCTGCTGGACCAACTTTCCTCATTCCTGAAGAAGGGCTAATGCCCGAAACGTCGATTCTCCTGTTCCCTAGATGCTGCCTGACCTGCTGCGCTTTTCCAGCAACACATTTCCATGTCCAAGATAATACTTGAACACATAATCCCCAGAGACGGGATAGTGGAATGTATAGATTCGGATCAGGGAACTCATTTTACTTCCAGGGTACTCCAGGGAGTGATGAAGGGTTAGGTATCTCCTGGGAGTTCCACACCCCTTGGCACACGCCTTCATCAGAAAAGGTTGAGAGTGAACCAGACACTCAAGAAGCAGTTATCAAAATTAGTAGTAGAAACCAGACTCCCTTGGACTAAGTGTTTACCTATAGCCCTTTTGAGAGTGCGGACAGCCCAAGGAAAGATATGGGACTGTCCCCTTATGAGATATTGTTTGGCCTGCCCTATCTGGGAACGAAAGGGGAACTGCCAACCCTGGAGACTAAAGATCTGTTCTTAAAAAAGTATATACTGGGCTTGTCCTCGTCTTTGACTTTTCTTAGCAGACACGGACTACTGGCACAGACACCGCATTTATCCCATCCGGCTGGGAGATTGGGTCCTAATTAAGTCATGGACAGAAACTAAATTGCAACCGGATTGGGAGGGACCATACCAGGCTCTTTTGACGACTGAAACGGTGATACGCACGGCGGAGAAAGGCTGGACTCACTACACCAGGATTAAAGGACTGGTGGAATCCCCGGTTAAGAAAGAAGTCTGGACAGCCGAATCGATGGGAGAACCACTGAAACTCAGACTCAAAAGACGTTAAGTAAATGATTTTTATGCGGACGCGGGATAGTTTCTTTTTGATATCTATATATTGTATTGCATGTTAAATCTCTCGGTCCTTCAATACTATTATAGGATGCTGGGGACGCTTAGGGTTACCATATTAACTTCCTTCATATTGGGATTTTGTCAAACGATGCTGTCATCTCCATATTTGTTATTAATGGTCCCTGAGTCTGAATATCCGCAAGTAATAGAGGTTGATGCTTGCAGCCGAGTCAAATGCGCAGATGTAAAGTATCAGAGGGAGTATATTTCCTCCAAAATCCTTCTTAAGACCCGACCGGACACAGGGTATGGTTCACAAAAACCGCCACCTGGCATCACTATCCATAGAGCCCCCTTTCGCCCAGCCTTAGACTGTCCTGACAAAAAGTGCCACCCGATATATCTCACCATCAAAAATACCTCCTCTGAAGACTCCTTTCCCCATAAAAACCGGTCTTGACTCCTTAGTAACGATTTAAAGGTCGTAATAGCTGCCAATGGGAAGTGTTTTTCGGGCTGCTGTTTCTGAATAGCCATAGGAAACAGAAAACGAGCCAAACAACTTGATAATGAGATACATCCTTTTTCCCCTCCCAATGACCCAAAGGTGGTAAAAATTATAGAGGTGAAGGACTTGAAGCAGACCATTGAAATAGAAACTGGATATGGGGACGCAAACGCCTGGGTTGAATGGGTAAAGTACACTGTTAAAACTCTGAATGAAAGCAATTGCTATGCATGTGCCTCCGGTAGACCGGTTGTTCACATTGTCCCCTTTCTGCTCGAGTGGAACCAAAAAAGGCAGGGCATGGAATGTATGATAGCCCTGTATCAGGATAAGACTGCATGGAATGATAGGAATTGTATATCCCTATCTCTAATGTTCCCTCCCTTGGAGAAGACAGATTTGAAAGCTCCCCCCCCATTTTTGACCACGGTCGGGAATCACACATTGTGTATAAGCCGACGGGGTCAAATTGGTCCAGAGACTTGGGGGAGCTGAGGTTATGTTTAAAAACTCAGAATGACACCAAAACAGACAAAGGAGGGAACTACTCAGCTCTCCAGGTTCCCCGGGCAGATCTCTGGTGGTACTGTGGAGGCAGAATATTGCAACCTACCCTACCTCCTGACTGAAGACGGATTTGTGCAATTGGCAATCCCATTCACCTTGGCATTTGAGAAGGAGAAGGTGATAGTAACAAAGAATGAGAGGAGTAAAAGGTCGTTATTAGATACCTCCTTTGATGATAGGATTTATCTTGACTCTATAGGAGTTTCTAGGGGGGTCCCCGATAGGTTCAAGGCCCGCAACCAGATTGCAGCAGGTTTTGAATCGGCCCTATTTTGGTGGGTAACGGTCAACAAGAATGTGGATCGGATAAACTATATTTTTTTACAACCAGCAAAGATTCATCAATTACATTAGAGATGCAGTCAAGGGTATGTCCGAGCAACTTGATGCAACCAGCAGAATGGCCTGGAAAAACAGACTGGCCTTAGATATGATCCTAGCTGAAAAAGGGGGTGCATGTGTGATGTTAGGAGGTAGCTGTTGTACTTTTATTCCAAATAATACAGCACCTGATCGGTCAATCTCTCGTGCCTTGCGAGGATTGACCATCTTGGTGGAAGAATTGGCTGAGAATTCAGGAATGGACACATCACTCACGAGATGGCTGGAATCATGGTTTGGGAAATGGAAGGGAGTGGTCGTCTCCATCCTCACCTCCCTGATAGTGGTAGCAAGGGTACTAAGAGCAATTGGCTGTTGTATCATACCTTGTGTATGAGGGTTAACCCAGCAGCTAATTGAGACGGCCTAGGCAAAACAAATGCCTCCAAAAGGTAATCAGGCAGAGGAACTCAACCTCTTGAACAATGAGGGAATGGGTGACCTTAAGGAATTAGCCACTATAAATGAAGTCTCAGGGATGATGCTAGCGAACTGGAAGGCAACGTATGAGACAAATGCAGAAGATAATACTTAGTAGCCAAGAAGAAAAAGGGGGGATTGTAAGGTATAGGGTTAAAATTGTGCAGAATAAGGGAACAGGTGTTGCTTCTGCAAATGTTTACATTATAAAATTAGGCTGTGTGTGCCAATACTAAACAGTGAGAAGCGAAAACAGGTAGAATTATCTATGACTAATAGGGCAGAGTGACCGTGTAATGGGATGTACCAGTAACAGGAGAATAGTGTGCCAGTCTCAGGAGGGATGTGGCCAACGGATGGAATTTAATTTGGCAGGACGATTGCACGATGACAGCAAACTATGCCAGGATAGTCACATATAAGGAGTGAGATAAATAAGAGTAAGGGGCGACAGGCTTAGAGTAATGGGAGAAGTAAACAGAGGCAGAGAGAAGCTAGACAAAGGTGGAATGAAGCTATGATAGGCTACGCGCTACAGCAAAAGTAATGGGGTGAAAGGGGAGGACCGAGAGACGCAGCTGAACAGCATAAATCAGAATGTTACCCTCAGATCGGGGTGCTTAATCGTTAGGCACCCATTCTTGCAAGTACGTATCAATAAAATTCGCTGCTTCAGAATTTGACTCTGACTGAAATTTATTAATATGTGAGGTTTGTTTCTCACAGTTCAGATTAAGTGATTGGAATGTGAGAATGGCAGAACAATTGTGTGTCTCCAGCAAGATTTGAAAGGACAGTAAAAGGGTTGGGGGAGGGGAGGATGATAACAAGCTAAAAGGGAAGAAATGGGAGTTGATTCACAATTTAAAGGTGTTGAACTCAATAGCCTGGAGATGGGATGTTGCTCCTCTAGTTTGTGCTGTGATTCACTGGAATATGGCTGCATGCCAAGGACAGACATGTGGGCATGCAAGCAGGACAGTGTCTTAAAATGACTAGCTACAGCAAGGTCAAGAGGCCACATTGGGTGCAGCAAATACAATGCAGGTAGGATGTCACTGAATGTGGGGCAGTCCAGGGGTCATAGTTTAAAGATAGGGGGTAAAGCATTTAGGATTGAAATGGGGAGAAATTTCTTCATGTAGAGTGGTCAACCTGTAGAAACCACTGCCACAAAAAGTGGTTGAGGTTAAAACATTGTATTTTCAAGAAGCCCATGTATTTAAAATATTCAAGGATTGGGGGTGGGATTAGGATAGTGAGCTGGATGATTAGCCACGATCATATTGAATGATGGAGCAGGTTTAAATGGTCACATGGACCCCTTCTATTCCTTTCTCCTGTGTTTCAATCAAAGTCCAGTGCCCTGAAACATTCAATGTGTTTGATTTAAAAGCTGCTACCGAATATTCTCTCATTTTATGTTTGTAATTACTTCAAAACATTCCTCTTTAGTCAAATTTTTCGTCAGCTGACGTTCTGTATGAGAGTTTGTCAATGTCCTTCTGAAACACTTACTGACTCATTATTCTGTATCTTAGAGGCCTACGTACACCAGTTCGGGGGAGAAAATGGTGAAAATTGAGCATGCGCCATAACTCCGGGAGAGCGCGCGCGGGTTGCTGCGGCAACGGCGCGGGAGTTAGTCGGCCTCACGCGGGAGTCAGTTAGTCAGTCTGCCCCGGGGTCGGGGGCAATGTCGATGGTCCTGCTGCAGCTTGGACAGTGCGGCAACCAGGTAGGCCAGGAGCTGCTCGAGCTGATCAATACGGATGGCCGGAATGACCTGGGCCGGCCTGATAGTTACCGAGCCATTTCTCTGGAGCGCTTTTTCCGACAGGAGGCCGGGACTGATGGTAAGGGACATTTCTGCAGCTTCGTTTTGAGGAAGGGTCACAAAACGTTGACTGCTTTCTCGACACAGATGCTGCCAGATCTGCTGAATTTTTTTCCAGCAATCTCTGTATTTGTTTCTGACTTCAAGTATCCGCAGTTTTTCCTTTTTATTTTGCAGCTGGGGAGGGGGGCGAACCTTCAACCCTACCCCAGATCCCTCACTTTTCACATCCCCCTACCCAGATTCTTCACTTCACACACACATACACCTGGACCCTTCACCACACTCTTCCCCCCCCCCCCCCCCCCCGATCCTTTACTCTTCACACCCTCCCCAGATCATTCACTTCACACATACCCCCACCCAGAACCTTCACTCTTCACACACCCTACCCAGATTCTTCATTTCGCACTCAGCAGATTTGACTGCATCTGTTAACGTTAACTCAGCTTTCTCTCTCAAGTGGCTCCAGCAATTTCTGTTTTTGTTTCAGCTAGATTAATAGAACAATACAGCACAGAGCAGGCCCTTCGGCCCACGATGTCGTGCCGAACATTTGTCCTAGCTTAAGCACCTATCCAATTGCCGCTTAAAGGTCACCAATGATTCTTACCACTCCCAAAGGCAGCGCATTCCATGCCCCCACCACTCTCTGGGTAGAGAACCTACCCCTGACATCCCCCCATACCTTACATTTATGTTCCCTTGTAACACTTGTACCCGGGGAAAAAGTCTCTGACTGTCTACTCTATCTATTCCCCTGATCATCTTATAAACCTCTATCAAGTCACCCCTCATCCTTCGCCGTTCCAATGAGAAAAGGCCTAGCACTCTCAACCTATCCTTGTACGACCTATTCTCCAATCCAGGCAACATCCTGGTAAATCTCCTCTGCACCCTCTCCAAAGCTTCCACATCTTTCCTAAAATGAGGCGCCAGAACTGCACACAGTACTCCAAATGTGGCCTTACCAAGATCCTGTACAGCTGCAACATCACTTCATGACTCTTGAATTCAATCCCTCTGCTAATGAACGCTAATACACCATAGGCCTCCTTACAAGCTCTATCCACCTGAGTGGCAACTTTCAAAGATCTATGAACATAGACCCCAAGATCCCTCTGTTCCTCCACCTTACTAAGAACCCTACCGTTAACCCTGTATTCTGCATTCTTATTTGTCCTTCCAAAATGGACAACCTCACACTTGACAGGGTTGGACTCCATCTGCCACTCCTCAGCCCAGCTCTGCATCATATCTAAGTCCCTTTGCAGCTGACAACAGCCCTCCTCACTATCCACAACTCCACCAATCTTCGTATCGTCTGCAAATTTACTGACCCACCCTTCGACTCCCTCTTCCAAGTCATTAATAAACATTACAAACAGCAGAGGACCCAGAACTGATCCCTGCGGAACTCCACTTGTAACTGGGCTCCAGGCTGAATATTTACCATCTACCACCACTCTCTGACTTCGACCGGTTAGCCAGTTCTCTATCCAACTGGCCAAATTTCCCTCTATCCCATGCCTCCTGACTTTCCGCATAAGCCTACCATGGGGAACCTTATCAAATGCCTTACTAAACTCCATGTATATTGCATCCACTGCTCTACACTCATCCACATGCTTGGTCACCTCCTCAAAGAATTCAATAAGACTTGTAAGGCAAGACCTACCCCTCACAAATCCGTGCTGGCTGTCCCTAATCAAGCAGTGTCTTTCCAGATACTCATAAATCCTATCCCTCAGTACCCTTTTCATTACTTTGCCTACCACCGAAGTAAGACTAACTGGCCTGTAATTCCTGGGGTTATCCCTATTCCCTTTTTTGAACAGGGGCACAACATTCGCCACTCTCCAGTCCCCTGGTACCACCCCTGTTGACAGTGAAGATGAAAAGATCATTGCCAACGTCTCTGCAATTCCTCTCTTGCTTCCCACATAATCCTAGGAAATAGAGGCATACAGCGTGGGAACCCTTATGTCCAACTCACCCGTGCTGACCACTCATCCCAATGTGACTTCTTCCCATTTGCCAGCATTTAGCACAAAACCATCTTAAACCCTTCCTATTCCAATTCCAAACCAACGCCACCTACAAGTTTGCTGACAACACCATTGTAGTAGGACGGATATTCATATACCCATCCAGATGCCTTTTAAATGCTGTGATTGTACCAGTCTCCACCGCTTCCTCTGGCAGCTCATTCCATATACGCACCACCCTCTGTATGAAAAAGTTGCCCCTTGGGTCCCTTTTAAATCTTTCCCTTCTCATCTTAAACCTATGCCCTCTAGTTTTGAAATGCCCCACACTGGGCGAAAGACCTTATTTATTACCTTATTGTCAGAGAAATTACCCAATTAAACAGCGAATTGGGTGAAATTGACTAACTGTTTATTACAAGCAATATTGCTGGAGGAGAAATTGACTAGGCTGACACACAACTGACAGTCTGTACAGGTAGACCAAGGTTCTCTTCCCCGAGCGGTGAGTGTGGGCAGTTTGCTCAAGTGAAGAATGAAATCAATGGGAGAACAATCAGCCATCCAGGGATAGCAACCAGTTCATAATCGAAACAGGAGATTTCGGTCTGGTGTGAGAGTAGGTGGAAGTGTCTGTCTCATCCTGGCATCAGTGGGTTTCCATTGTGGCTTGGTCGCGGGCAAGTTACCTTAGTGCCTCTCAGTCTGGGCAACCTTTGTGGAGTTCCAGTACATACGAGGAGCGAGGCTGCCCTTAGGGCTTCGGGAGTGGTTATGCTTATTGAGGGCTAGGAAGCCTATTGTAAGGCTGTCTCAGGAAAGGTATTCCCCAGTCTGGAAGTGTCTTGAGTCATCTCCTGTTTGCTGCCTGGTGTCTTAGTTAGCCTGTTTAGTGAAGGCTGAGGCACTTTGGGTAGTTTCTGTTGTGGCTTAGGCAGACATGGTTCTTTATCTCTTTTTGGCCATGCTGTGGGTGGACAGGATACTGGATTTTCTCCCAAACCTATCCACGCACCTCATGATTTTACAAACCTCCATAAGGTCACTGTTCAGCCTTTGATGCTCCAGGGAAAACAGCCCCAGTCTATTTAGCCTCTCTCTATAGTTCAAATACTCCGACCGTGGCAACATCCTTGTAAATCTTTTCTGAAACCCTTTCAAGTTTGATGAATGGACTATCTAGCCTCAAATAATGTTGATATTGCTAACGTTGATCTCGCCTAATGCACGCCCTGTGCAGTGTAACCTGCATGCCTCTAAGTCTTTTTGATCTTTGCTTAATGTCTGTACATTTTCCTGTACTGCTGGTAAAGAAAGCTTTTCACTGTACTTTGGTACATGTGACAATAAATCAATCAAATTGTCATGCACCCATCCAGATGCCTTTTAAACATTGTGATCGTATCTGCCTCCACCACTTCCTGTGGCAGCTCATTCCATACACACACCACCCTCTATGGTGGGAAAAGATACCATTCGTGTCCTTTTTAAAATTTTTCTCCTCTCACTTTAACTTATGTCCTCTAGTATTGGACTCCTCCACCATAAGAAAAAGTCATTGGCTATTCAGCATTTATAGCTCTTTGTTCTATTATAGAGTACCTTTAGTCGAAAAATGTGACACTGGAAAATCACAGCAGGTCAGGCAGCATCTGAGGAGCAGGAGAATCAACATTTTGTGCATAAGCCCTTCATAAGGAATGTGGGGTGGGGGTTTGGCAAGGGGGCTGAAAGATAAATAGGAAGGTTGGGATAAGCTAGCTGGGAAGGCGATAGGTAGATGCAATTGGGGGATGATGGTGATAGGTCGGGGAGGGGTGGATGGATAGGTGGGAAGGAAGATGGACAGGTAGGACAGTTCAAGAAAGCAGTGCAGAGATGGAGGTTTGGATCTGGGATGACGTTGGGCGGGGAGGGGAAATGAGGAAACTGGTGAAGTTGATGTTGATGCAGTGTGGTTGGAGGGGGTCCCAGGTGTAAGATGAAACGTTCTTTCTCCAGGCATCGGGTAGCTTGGATTTGGCAGTGAAGGCCCAGGACTTCCTTCCACTCCGCCAAGGACAAGCGAGAGTTGAAGTGGTTGGCCACTGGGCAGTGGGGTTGTTTGGTGTGTGTGTCCCAGAGATGTTCCCTGAAATGTTTTGCGAATTAGTGACCTGTCTCCCCAATGTAGAGAAACCACATTGAGAGCAATGGATGTAGTAGATGAGGTGTTTGAGTGTGCAGGAAAATCTCTGCCAGACATGGAAGGATCCTTTGGGGCCTTGGACGAGGTGTGGGGGAAAGTGTGGGCACAGGTTTTACATCTCTTGCGGTGGTAAGGGAAGGTGCTGAGAGTAGAGGGTGGGTTGGTGGGGGCAGGGAGTGGACCCAACGAGGGAGTCACCGAGGGAATGGTCTCTGGGGAATGCCGAAAGGGGTGGGGGGGAATATATCTCTGGTAGTGGGGTCTAATTATAGGTGGCGGAACTGGCGGAGGATAATGCGCTGTATCTGGAAATTTGTGGGGTGGAAGGTGAAGACTGGGTGGTAGTTGTGGTGGTGGTGGTGGGGGGGCGGGTTGGGGAGGAGGAGGAGGAGGAGGGAGGTGTAGGGTCATCTTCTGTCTTGGAACCCTAACCACACAGCATCAACATCAACTTCACCAGTTTTCTCATCTTCCCTCCCCACACCTCACCCCAGATCCAACCACCCAATTTGGTATCGTCCTCTTGAACTGTCCTACCTGTCCATCTTTTTTCCCACCTATCCGCTCCATCCTCTCCTCAGACCTTTCACGATCATGCCCCCACTTGCATCTATCTATTGCCTTCCGAGGTACCTCACCCAACTCCCACTCTCCTATTTATATAGTGGGCGACACGGTGGCACAGTGGTTAGCATTGCTGCCTCACAGCGCCAGAGACCCGGGTTCAATTCCCGCCTCTGGTGACTCTCTGTTTGGAGTTTGCACGTTCTCCCCGGGTCTGCGTGGGTTTCCTCCGGGTGCTCCGGTTTCCTCCCACAATCCAAAAATGTGCAGGTTAGGTGAATTGGCTATGCTAAATTGCCCGGTGTTAGGTGAAGAGGTAAATGTAGGGGAATGGGTCTGGGTGGGTTGCGCTTCGGCGGGTCAGTGTGGACTTGTTGGGCCGAAGGGCCTGTTTCCACACTGTAAGTAATCTAATCTAATCTTATCTCTCAGCTCTCTCTCCACGCTACTCCCACCAGCCACCGCTCCTGATGAAGGGGTTAAGTCCGAAACATCGATTCTCCTGCTCAGATGCTGCCTGACCTGCTGTGTTTTTCCACCGCCACATTTTTTGACTCTGATCTCTAGCATCAGCAGTCCTCACTTTCTCCTATATAGTACCTCCGCTGATTGCTTACCAATTTTTGCTGTAATATTAAGGCCAAGTACAGTCTAAATAATTTTAATACCCACTACCTTCCCTACTCTTTCTGCTGTGGTATGTCTGTTGTGCAATTGAGCATTAGTCTTCCAGTGGGTTTCTGAGTCTTTTTAAAAAAAAATCTGGATGAAATAAATCTGTACCTTTGTTAATGGCTGGATTATATATTTTTCAGTGCGATTTGTAATTTCCCAGTGCTGGTATGATTTTATTTTCAGCAGTGCCGGTTGCTCGGGCTGTTCTTGTGGACATGGAGCCAAAGGTAATCAGCCACACTTTGGCCAAAGCTATGAAGTCAGGGCAGTGGAGTTATGGAAACCATTCCTACTTCTGCCAAAAACAAGGATCTGGAAACAATTGGGCAAATGGGTAAGAATGAATTTAGCCACCACCACAACACCTACAATACGTGGATTGTAGTAGTTTAAGAAAGCAACTCACCATTTTTTCAAGGGCAACTAGGAATGGGCAGCCAGCAACACCCACATCCCATGAATGAGCCATAGTCATAGAGATGTAAAGCACAAAAACGGACTCTTTGGTCCAACTCGTCCATGTAGACCAGATATCCTAAACTAATCTAGTCCCACCCAACAGCACCCAGCCCATATCCCTTCAAACCCTTCCTATGCATATACCCATCCAAATGCCTTTTAAATGTTGTAATTGTACCAGCCTCCACCACTTCTATACATGCACCACCCTTTGCGTGAAAAGGTTGCCCCTTAGGTCTCTCATATCTTTCCCCTCTCGCCCTAAACCTATGCCCTCTAGTTCTGGACTCCCCCACCCCAGGGAAAAGACTTTGTTTGTTTATCCTATCCATGTCTCTCATGATTTTATAAACCACTATAAGGTCACTTCTCAGCTTCCAACGCTTCCGGGAAAAAAGCATCAGCCTGTTCAACTTCTTCCTATACCTCAAATCTTCCAACCCTGGCGATATCCTTGTAAGTCTTTTCTGAACCCTTTCAAGTTTTGCAACATCCTCCTGATAGGAAGAATTGCACGGAATATTCCAACAGTGGCCTAACCAATGTCCTGTACAGCCACAACGTGACCTCTCAATGCCTGTACTCAATACTGTGACCAATAAAGGAAAACATACCAAATGCCTTCTTCACTATCCTATCTACCTGCAGCTCTACTTTCAAGGAGCTATGAACCTGCACTCCAAGGTCTCCTTGTTCAGCAGCACTCCCTCGGACCTTACCATTAAGTGTATAAGTCCTGCTAAGATTTACTTTCCCAAAATGCAGCACCTCGCATTTATCTAAATTAAACTCCATCTGCCACTCCTCAGCCCATGTACCCATCTGATCAAGATCCTGTTGTTATCCAAGGTAATCTTCTTTGCTGTCTATTGCATCTGCATTTTGGTGTCATCTGCAAACTTGCTAACTATACCTCTTAAAGTCACATCTAAATCATTTATATAAATGACGAAAAGTAGTGGACTTAGCACCGATCCTTGTTGTACTCCGCTAGTCACAGGCCTCCAATCTGAAAAACAACACTCCACCATTACCCTATGTCTTCTGCCTTCGAGCCAGTTCTGTACCCACATGGCTAGTTCTCCCTGTATTCCAGGTAATCTTGCTTGAGGTTGAAACTTTATTGCTGGAACAGCACAGCAGGTCAGGCAGCATCCAGGGAACAGGAGATTCGACGTTTCGGGCACAGGCCCTTCTTCAGGAATGAGGCAGAGAGCTTCTTCAAGGAAGGCATCCTTGTAAGAGGATTCGCAGTAGGTTGAAATCTTCGAGGAGAAAGTGAGGTCTGCAGATGCTGGAGATCAAAGTTGAAACTTTATTGCTGGAACAGCACAGCAGGTCAGGCAGCATCCAGGGAACAGGAGATTCGACGTTTCGGGCACAGGCCCTTCTTCAGGTAATCTTGCTAACCAGTCTCCCATGTGGAACCTTGTCGAATGCCTTACTGAAGTACATATAGATCACGTCTACTGGTCTGCCCTCATCAATCTTCTTTGTTACTTCTTCAAAAAACTCAAATCAAGTTTGTGAGACATGATTTCCCATGCAGAAAGCCATGTTGACTATCCCTAATCAGTCTTTGCCTTTCCAAATACATGTATATCCTGTCCCTCAGGATTCCCTCCAACACCTTTCCCACCACTGACGTCAGGCTCACTGGTCTATTATTCCCTGGCTTATCCTTACCATCTTTCTTAAATAGTGGCACCACGTTAGCCAACCATCAGTCTTCCAGCACCTCACCTGTGACTATCGATGATGCAAATGTCTCCACAAGAGGCCCAGCAATCACTTCTCTAGCTTCCCACAGAGTTCTCGAGTACACCTGATCATGTCTTGGGGATTTATCCACGTTTATGCATTTCAAGACATCTAGCACTTCTTCCTGTGTTATATAGACATTTTTCAAGGTGTCACCATCTCTTTCCCTATATTCTATATCTTCCATGCCCTTTCCCAGAGTAAACACTGATGCAAAATACTCATTTGATATCTCCCCCATCTCCTGTGACTCCACAAAAAAGCCGCCTTGCTGATCTTTGAGGGGCTCTATTCTCTCCCGAGTTATCCTTTTGTCCTTAACGTATTTGTAAAAACCCTTTTGGATTCTCCTTCATTCTGTCATGTCCCCTTTTTGCCCTTCTGATTTCCCTTTTAAATATACCCCTACTGCCTTTATATTCTTCTAAGGGTTCACTTGATCTCTCCTGTCTATACCTGACATATGCTTCCTTTTTCTTAACCAAACCCTTGATTTCTTTAGTCAACAGCACTCTCTATACCTACAAGCCTTTTCTTTCACCCCAGCTCCTCCAAGACCGTGTTAGGGAACTGGAGCTGGAGTTGGATGAACTTCGGATCATTCGGGAGGCAGAGGGGGTCATAGATCAGAGTTATAGGGAAGTAGTAACTCCAAAGATGGCAGATAGATGGGTTACAGTGAGGGGGACTGGGAGGAAGCAGCCAGTGCAGGGACCTCCTGCGGCCATTCCCCTCAAGAACAAGTATACCGTTTTGGATACTTGTGGGGGGGATGACTTACCAGGGGTAAGTAACGGGGCTCAGGTCTCTGGCACGGAGCCTGTCCCCGTTACTCAGAAGGGAAGGGTGAAGAAGAGCAGAGCAGTAGTAATTGGGGACTCGATAGTTCGTGGCACAGATAGGCGGTTTTGTGGGAACGAGAGAGACTCACGTTTGGTATGTTGCCTCCCAGGTGCAAGGGTACGTGATGTCTCTGATCGTGTTTTCCGGGTCCTGGAGGGGGAGGGGGAGCAACCCGAAGTCGTGGTCCACATTGGCACCAACGACATAGGTAGGAGGAGTGCTGAGGATGTTAGACAGGCTTTCAGGGAGCTAGGTTGGAAGCTCGGAGTTAGAACAAACAGAGTTGTTGTCTCTGGTTTGTTACCCGTGCCACGTGATAGAGATTCGAGGAATAGGGAGAGAGAACAATTAAATGCGTGGCTTCAGGGATGGTGCAGGAGGTAGGGGTTCCAGTTTTTGGATAACTGGGGTTCTTTCTGGGGACAGTGGGACCTCTATAAACAGGATGGTCTACACCTGAACCTGAGGGGAACCAGTATCCTTGGGGGGAGGTTTGCTAGTGCTCTTGGGGGGGGTTTAAACTAACTCGGCAGGGGCATGGGAACCCAGATTGTAGCTTCAGGGTGCAGGGCCTGGAGTGTAGGGAGGTGAGGAACATGGCATCAATTTCCAAGGAGGGTGCCTGTAAACAGGGAAGTGGCTTGAAGTGTGTATACTTCAATGCAAGAAGTATACGAAATAAGGTAGGTGAACTTGCAGCGTGGGTTGGTACCTGGGACTTCGATGTTGTGGCTATTACGGAGACATGGCTAGAACAGGGACAGGATTGGCTGTTGCAGGTTCCGGGATTTAAATGTTTTAGTAGGGTCAGAGGTGGGGGTAAAAGAGGGGGAGGTGTGGCATTGCTTGTCAAAGATAGTATTACAGCGGTGGAAAGGACGATGGATGAGGACTTGCCATCTGAGGTAGTTTGGGCTGAGGTTAGGAATAGGAAAGGTGAGGTCACCCTGTTAGGAGTCTTTTACAGGCCTCCTAATAGTCCTAGAATCATTGAAGAAAGGATTGGGAAGATGATTCAGGAGATGAGTGACAGTAATAGGGTGGTTGTTATGGGGGACTTTAACTTTCCTGATATTGATTGGGAAAGCTATAGCTCAAGTTCGTTAGATGGGTCAGTGTTTGTTCAATGTGTGCAGGAGAGTTTCCTGACACAATATGTAGACAGGCCAACAAGAGGTGAGGCCATACTGGATTTGGTTCTGGGTAACGAACCAGGCCAGGTGTTAGAATTAGAGGTAGGTGAGCACTTTGGGGATAGTGACCATAATTCGGTGATTTTTACACTCGTGATGGAGAGGGATAAGTGTGTACTACAGGGCAAGAATTATAGCTGGGGTAAGGGAAATTATGATGCGGTGAGGCATGACTTAGGATGTGTGGCTTGGAAAAGTAGACTCCAAGGCAAGAGTGTAAATGATATGTGGAACTTGTTCAAGGGGCAACTATTGAGTGTCCTTGATAATTATGTACCTGTCAGGCAGGAAGGAAAGGGTCGTGCGAGGGAGCCGTGGTTTAATAAGGAATTGGAATCCCTTGTTAAATGGAAGAGGGCGGCCTATCTCAAGATGAGACGTGAAGGTTCAATTGGGGCGATTGAGAGTTATAGGGTAGCCAGGAAGGACCTGAAGAGAGAGCTAAAAGCAGCAAGGAGGGGACATGAAAGGTCCTTAGTCGATAGGATTAGGGAAAACCCTAAGGCTTTCTATAGGTATGTTAGGAATAAAAGAATGACTAGGGTAGGAATAGGTCCAGTCAAGGATAGTAGGGGGAAGTTGCGTGTGGAGGCGGAAGAGATTGGGGAGACACTGAATGAATACTTTTCTTCAGTATTTACTCAGGAACAGGGCATTGTTGTCGATGAGAATACTGAGTCACAAATAAGTAGAATGGATGGCTTTGAGGTATGTAGAGAAGAGGTGTTGGAAATCCTGGAAAAGGTGAAAATAGATAAGTCCCCTGGGCCTGATGGCATTTATCCTAGGATTCTCTGGGAAGCAAGGGAGGAGATTGCAGAGCCATTGGCCTTGATTTTTATGTCCTCTTTGTCTACAGGAGTAGTCCCAGAAGACTGGAGGATAGCAAATGTGGTTCCCTTGTTCAAAAAGGGGAGTAGGGATAGCCCTAGTAACTATAGGCCGGTGAGTCTCACTTCTGTTGTGGGCAAAGTCTTAGAGAGAATTGTAAGGGATAGGATTTATGCACATCTGGATAGGAATAATGTGATCAAGGATAGTCAGCATGGTTTTGTGAAGGGCAAGTCGTGCCTCACAAACCTTATTGAATTCTTTGAAAAGGTGACGAAGGAGGTTGATGAGGGGAAAGCGGTAGATGTGGTATATATGGATTTTAGTAAGGCGTTTGATAAGGTTCCCCATGGTAGGCTACTGCAGAAAATACGGAGATATGGCATTGAGGGTGAGTTGGAGGTTTGGATTAGGAATTGGCTGGATGGAAGAAGACAGAGGGTAGTAGTTGATGGCAAAGTTTCTTCATGGAGTGCCGTCACTAGCGGTGTTCCGCAAGGATCTGTTTTGGGACCATTGCTGTTTGTCATTTTTATAAATGACCTGGAAGAGGGGTTAGAAGATTGGGTGAGCAAGTTTGCGGATGATACGAAAGTCGGAGGAGTTGTTGACAGTGAGGAAGCATGTGGCAGGTTACAGCAGGATATAGAGAAGCTGCAGAGCTGGGCAGAAAGGTGGCAGATGGAATTCAATGTAGCTAAGTGCGAGGTGATTCACTTTGGGAAGAATAACAAAAAGATGGGGTACTGGGCTAATGGTCGGATACTTGGTAGTGTGGATGAGCAGAGGGATCTTGGTGTCCATGTACACAGATCTCTGAAAGTTGCCACCCAGGTAAATAGTGCGGTGAGGAAGGCATATGGCGTACTGGCTTTTATTGGTAGAGGAATTGAGTTCCGGAGTCCTGAGGTCATGATGCAGTTGTATAAGACTCTGGTACGGCCGCATCTGGAATATTGTGTGCAGTTTTGGTCGCCATACTATAGGAAGGATGTGGAGGCATTGGAACGGGTGCAGAGGAGGTTTACCAGGATGTTGCCTGGTATGGAAGGAAAATCGTATGAGGAAAGACTGAGGCACTTGGGGCTGTTTTCACTAGAGAAAAGAAGGTTTAGGGGTGACTTGATTGAGGTGTACAAGATGATTAGGGGGTTAGATAGGGTTGACAGTATGAACCTTTTCCCGCGTATTGAGTCGGGTATTACAAGGGGGCATAGCTTTAAATTAAGGGGGGGTAGATATAGGACTGATGTTAGGGGTAGGTTCTTCACTCAGCGAGTCGTTAGTTCATGGAATGCCCTGCCAGTAACAGTGGTGGACTCTCCCTCTTTATGGGCATTTTAGAGGGCACTGGATAGGTATATGGAGGATAGTGGGTTAGTGTAGTTTAGGTGGGCTTGGATCGGCGCAACATCGAGGGCTCAAGGGCCTGTACTGCGCTGTATTCTTCTATGTTCTATGTAACTGGAATATACTGTCTCTGGACTCTCGTTATCTCATTTCTGAAGGTTTCCCATTTTCCAGCCGTCCCTTTACCTGCGAACATCTGCCCCCAATCAACTTTTGAAAGTTCTTGCCTAATACCGTCAAAAATGGACTTTCTCCAATTTAGAACTTCAACTTTTAGATCTTGCCTATCTTTTTCCAGTACTGTTTTAAAACTAATAGAATTATGGTTGCTGGCCTCAAAATCCTCCCCCACTGACACCTCAGTCACCTGCCCTGCCTTATTTCCCCAAGAGTAGGTTAAGTATTGCACTTTCTCTAGTAGGTACATCCACATACTGGATCAGAAAATTTTCTGACACACAATTATCAAGTTTTTCTCCATCTAAACCCTTAACACTATGGCAGTCCCAGTCTATGTTTGGAAAGTTAAAATCCCCTACCATAACTACCCCATAAGTCTTACAGATAACTAAGATCTCCTAACAAATTTGTTTGTCAATTTCCATCTGACTATTAGGGGGTCTATAATACAATCCCAATAAGGTTATCATCCCTTTCTTATATATAGGTTCCACCCAAATAACTTCCCTGGATGTATTTCCTTGAATATTCTCCTTCAGTACAGCTGTAATGCTGTCCCTTATCAAAAATGCCACTCCTGCTCCTCTCTTGCCTCCCTCTCTATCCTTCCTGTAGCATTTGTATCCTGCATCATTAAGCTGCCAGCCCTGTCCATCCCTGAGCCATGTTTCTGTAATTGATATGATACCCCAATCCCTTGTTCCTAACTATGTCCTGAGTTCATCTGCCTTCCCTGTTAGACCCCTTGCATTGTAATAAATGGAAGTTATCAGTTCTACCTTGTTCTCAGCTTTGTCCCTGCCTGCTCTGACTCTTTGACTTGCTTCTTTTCTTAACTGTATCAGTCTCAGATTGATCTCTCTCTTCACTATCTCCCTGCTTCCACCCCCTCCACACACACCTTACTATTTAAATCCTCCCAAGCAGCTCTAGCCAATCTCCCTGCCAATATATTAGTCCCCTTCCAATTTAGGTGCAATCCATCCTTCTTGTACAGGTCACTAATGAATTTAAAAGAAAACCTCTGAAACAGCAACTTTCCTTTGACAGTTCTTTACTCTTAGAGAAATTGACTCCTGGTTTCTTGCAGTGATACCTATATATGTTGTTACTGCCAACATGTCATTAAAGCAAAATGTACTTTGTCGAAGTTTCAATCTTCAGCATTTATGCATGAATGTTTTCACACTGACCGGTGTATCCCTTTGTTTCATTGCTTTGAAATGGTGTCATATGTTAGCATTTTCCAAGCTTTCCCTGTTCCTAGTCATTTCTCCTAAAGGTGCTGTGTAAGGTTCTGCTGCTGCTCAAAACCCTTGTTTAATATTTCAAGTCTGCAACCTTCAAACTTGAGTTGAGAGCTAAACTGAGCCAACTGGCAAATGCATAGCCCTCAAAAAAGATTTTAAACAATATTTCAGCTTTCTAACATGTGCTTGTATTATTATCTGGAAGCATTGATCTGCAGTGCTGAGTTGAGAGAGTGCTGCACCATTGGAGGCACTGCTTTTCAAGCAAGACTTCAAGCAGACTTGATTAAGGACACAAAGTTGAAGGAACCTTTTGGGGGAAGCAACCATAACACAGAGTCACAGAGATGTACAGCACGGAAACTTCAGTCCAATTCGCCCATGCCGACCAGATATCCTAATCTAATCTAGTCCCATTTGCCAGCACTTGGTCCATATCACTCTAAACCTTCCTATTCATATATGCATCCACATGTCTTTTAAATGCTGTAATTGTACCAGCCTGCACCACTTCCTCTGCCAGCTCATTCTATACACTCCCCACTCTCTGCATGAAAAAGTTGCTCCTTTTGGTCCCTTATATCTTTTCCCCTCTCCCCCTAAACCTGTGCCCTCTAGTTCTTCCTCCCCTACCCCAGGGAAAAGACCTTGTGTATTTATCGTTTTCATGCCTGCCATGATTTTATAAACCTCTCAGGTCACCCCTCAGCTTCTGACACTCCAGGGAAAACAGCCCCAGCCTATTCAGCTTCTCCCTATGCCTCAGATTCTCCAACCCTGGCAACATTCTTGTAAATCTTTTCTGAACCCTTTCAAGTTTCACAACATTCTTCTGATAGAAAGGAGACCAGAACTGCACACACTATTCCAAAAGTGGCCTAACCAATATCCTGTACAGCCACAACATGACTTCCCAACTCCCATACTCAATGCTCTGACCAATAAAGGAAAATATACCAAACACCTTCACGATCCTAACTACCTGCAGTCCAAGGTCTCTTTGTTCAGCAACACTCCCCAGGACCTTACCATAGAGTGTAAAAGTCCTGCTTTGATTTGCTTTGCCAAAATGCAGCATCTCGCATTTACCTAAATTAAACTCCATCTGCCACTCAGCCCATTGGCCCATCTGATCATGATCCCGCTGTACTCTGAGGTTAACTTCTTCGCTGTCCAGTACACCTCCAATTTTGGTGTCATCTGCAAGCTTACTAACTACTCCTCCTGTATTCACATCCAAATAATTTGTCTCGATGACAAAACATGGTAAAATTCATCCTGCAGTTTGAGAGGGAAAAGATCGGAAGAGTAATCTAGTAGGGAAGACAGTGGAGCAACAATGGCAGAAGTTTCTGGTTGTAATTCAGGGGGCTCAGCAGTAATTCATCCCAAGGAAGAAGCAGCATGTTGGGGAGGATGAGGCAACCGTACGTGAGAAAGGAAGTCAGGGACAGCGTAAAAGCAAAAGGTAAAGCATTCAATGTGGTGAAGATAAATGGGAAGGCAAAGGATTGGACGCCCTTTTAAAAACCAGAAAAGGCTAACTTAAAAATGCAGTAAGGAGTAGAAAGATGAAATCTGAGCTTCCATAGCTCGTAATATATAAGATTGTAAGAGATTTGGGCGACACGGTGGCACAGTGGTTAGCACTGCTGCCTCGCAGCGCCAGAGATCCGGGTTCAATTCCCGCCTCAGGTGACTGACTGTGTGGAGTTTGCACGTTCTCCCCGTGTCTGCGTGGGTTTCCTCCGGGTGCTCCGGTTTCCTCCCACAGTCCAAAGATGTGCAGCTCAGGTGAATTGGCCATGCTAAATTGTCCGTAGTGTTAGGTAAGGGGTAAATGTAGGGGTATGGGTGGGTTACGCTTCGGCGGGTCGGTGTGGACTTGTTGGCCCGAAGGGCCTGTTTCCACACTGTAAAGTAATCTAATCTAATTTGTTTAAATGTCTAAAAAATAAGACTGAGGCAAGATTGGATATTGATCTACTGGAAATTGAGGCTAGGGAAGTAGTAATGAGAAACAAAGAAATAGTGGAGGGACTTAATAGCTACTTCACATCTGTTTTCAGTGGAAGACACTAGTAACACAGCAGCTTCGAGAGTCAGGGCATCACGAAGGAGAAGGTCCAGGGAACCTGAAAGGTCTGAAGGTTACGATAATGAATAAAATTCAGAAGTGCTTTGTTGACTGGAAAGTGCTTTAGGATGTCTAATTTGCAATAGAAATTCAAGTCTTTTCTGTTTCCTCTTTACATCATCACGAATAAAATGTTTAATTTGTGTTTTGCTACTTAGATTCTGTATCCATGGTCCTCGGCATGAAGAAGCTGTGCTGGATTTGGTCCAAAGAGAGGTGGAGCAGTGTGAGAGATTTAGTGGCTTTATTGCAATGATGAGTCTGGCTGGAGGTACTGGCTCTGGCTTGGGGACTTATATCACTCAGTGTTTACGGGATATGTATCCAAACTCGTTCATATTGAACCAGCTCACCTGGCCTTATGGAACTGGAGAGGTAAGATTGGTTCTTGGTTATGGTGTTAAGTCCATATGTTATATATCATAGAATCCCTATAGTGTGGAAACGTAGGGATTTGGTTCAACAAGTCCACACATATCTTCAGAAGAGTATCCCACTCAGACTTATTCCCCTACCCTATTATAATGCACCTAACCTACACATCATTGAACACTATGGGCCATTCAGTTTGTCTAATTCACCTAACCTGCACATCTTTGGAGAGCCTCACTTAAATTGGGGTAGATGGAAGTGATATTTTTACCAATGAGAATAATTTAATCTGACAAGTGTCAAAATGTCCAAAGATAAATTACTTGTTTACAACTCTGTCCATTATTCACCAATCTTTCTAAAATTAATTTGAGATCCTGTAATTTCTCTGTCTTTTTAAATTTGAGCATGTGACCTCATCACTGCCAGATAAGGTGCCTTGGAGGGTTATACTCTGCAATGCTGTGAAGAAATGCATTGTGTTTATGTGGGATTTGGCATTATGCAGACTTTTTTCATAGAATAGCCTTTATTGTCACATGCATTCAAATGAGTGCAGTGAAAAGTTTGTAATGTTGCCTCTTGGCAACATCTTAGGTATAGAGTACCTAGGTACAGATGTTTTAAGTGGTGTTAGAGAGTAAAAAGTAAAAGGTTAGCATGGGAACAGTTCAGAAGTCCAGAATGATAATAGAAGTGACCATAAGTACTTAGGTTCCAGTCCCTCTCCAGCATGAGTCTGTGCCCGCTGGCCCAGAATGCAAGGCCATGCTGCCTCCACGTGCCATTTCTGTCCAGGGCTAATTTGGCTGCTGCGCTGGCTCCAGCCTGTGCACTCTGCAGCCGCACCAGTATTTGGCCTGCTCACTCCACAGATGGGGCTGGACTTGGCCTGATCGCTCTGCTCCCGCTTGGGCTCTGACTGCAACCAGTCGTCTTCGACTCTAATCTCCAGACAGGGCAGTCAAAAGTTGGGGTGATGGGGAAGGAAAAAGGTACAAAGAAAAGAAATAGACGAAGGAAAGGTAAAAAGAACTGGTGAGCAGAAGCACTCTGACAGGAGTGTCCTACTCTTCTGCCATCGTGTCACATGAAAATTGGTTGTTATTCTTGGTTCTTTATTTTTAATAGAATTTCTAGTAGATTTTGGGAACTAGCTACCTCCTGACTTTATCTCAGATAATCAGGATTTCACATGAGTAGCTCATTTGGGTATTGTCAGCTTTTGCAGTGTTTCAGTGGCTAAACCCTCATCTGGTGAGAAGTAAAAAATTTAAAAGGGACCTAAGGGGCAGCTTTTTCCATAAAGAAGAAGGTGCGTGTGTATGAAATGAGCTGCCAGAGGAAGTGGTGGAGGCTGGTACAATTACAACATTTTAATAAGCATCTGGATTAGTATGTGAATTGGGAGGGTTTAGAGGGATATGGGCCAAGCGCTGGCAAATGGGACTAGATTAGGTTAGGATGTCTGGTCAGCATTCTTGAGTTGGACTGAAGGGTCTGTTTCCGTGCTGTACATCTCTATGACGCTCGGTCGGGAGGTTATTGGTTCAAGTCCCACTCCAGGGATTTGTGTGTCAAAACAAAGACTGACACACACTGCTGAATGTCAGATGTACCATCTTTTGGGTGAGACTTTACATTGTGGTTCTGTCTGTTGTCTTAGACGGATATCAAAAATTTCCTCTCACTAATTGGAAGAAGAGTGGTTCTACCTCCATAGGTGTTTAATGGGCTGTGAAATGCTTTTGAAAGTTTAGTAGCACTGTTTTTCTTCCCTCTCTCTGTTCTTGCCCTCAGTCTATTATTCTGCTTCAATATCTTTTTCTTTCCATCTTACTTCTATGAAATGCCTGAGAAATAGATGGAAAAGCATCTCCACGTTTGAGTCGTAATGCACTGAAGGAGGCCAGTTGGCCCATCAAGTCCACTGAGCTGGACTAGTAGTGACTACCCAGAAGCCTATTCCAAGTGTAATCAGATATTGTGTGACAATGCTGTACTCGTGACCTGTCAGTAATATCATGTATTTATAACACACAAACAGGCCACTCAGCTCAGCTGGTCCATGCCAATGTTCATATTCCACTCGAGCCTCCTCCCAAATCCTATCAACATATTCTTCTGTTCCTTTTCACCTTTTATCTATTTGGCTTCCCCTTAAATGTACCAATACTATTCACATCTACCATCTACCCACAGAGAGAGGGAAGAAAAACAGTGCTACTAAACTTTCACAAGCATTTCACAGCCCATTAAACACCTATGGAGGTAGAGCCACTCTTCTTCCAATTAGTGAGATGAAATTTTTAATATCTGTCTAAGACAACAGACAGGACCACAATTTAAAGTCTCACCCAAAAGATGGTACATCTGACATTCAGCAGTGTGTGTCAGTCTTTGTTTTGACACACAAATCCCTGGAGTCTCTCACTCCCTGGGTAAATTTAGGCTACAAGTGGAAACATTTTCTTTGCGTGTATTCTTTCAACCCCTTTCATAATGCTAACAACCACCATTGGGCAGTTTATTGTCTCTTCTTCTAGAGGTAAGAGCTCTAGCCTTCTCAGTCTTTGCTGATGGTTGTAAATTCTCAGTTCTCATTTTGTAAATTGTTTTTGTACATGTTCCAGAGCCTTTCCCTAATATATGGTCCAGAATAATCCACTATTCTGAGTATACTGTGGCCAGTATTCTAAGACGTTTAACATACTATTCTTACTTTCCCAGTGCTTCCTATGCTTTTTC
This sequence comes from Chiloscyllium plagiosum, assembly GCF_037043375.1. Lineage (NCBI taxonomy): Eukaryota > Metazoa > Chordata > Chondrichthyes > Orectolobiformes > Hemiscylliidae > Chiloscyllium > Chiloscyllium plagiosum. The sequence continues at coordinate 560,368 of NW_028270153.1, read as the reverse complement.
CTTAATAATATTCTTAATGTTTGCCACTGGTTTTAGTGATTTGTTTGTTTGAATACCAGATCTCCCTGTCCCTCCACCCAACATTATCTAGGGAGCATGGGGTTTACTTATTTTTCTGAGGCAGCACCTCCATACTGTGATAAAGAGCAGGGGAATGGGCTTCAGGTTTGTGCTGTGAAGGTAAGGCAATGGGGGTTATATGACCTTTTAGTATTCCGAAATTACTTTTGCTGAAATAACTTTTTGTTCTTGGTCAGGTTATTGTCCAGGATTATAATGCAGTGCTGACGCTGTCCCACTTGTATAAGACTTCTGATGCACTTCTGATTCATGAGAATGACACTGTTCACAAGATTTGCTCTCAGTTGATGAACATAAAGCAGATTTCCTTCACAGACATCAACAAAGTCATTGCTCACCAGCTCGGGAGTGTCTTACAGCCAGTATGCACCAGATGGAGTATTTCAGAATATGGCACAAATCCCCTTGGTAAGAAGAAACTCCATTTTATCAACCATCCTCTTCATTTCTTTCTGATCTGACTTTGATGCTCTTTTAAGGTCAGGTGGGTAAGACATAACCAGTCTGCAGTTACTGACAATTGCACATGGCCAATGACTGATATCAAATGTGACCCATTCAACCTATAACATGCCTATGTAGTGTCTTTCACTGTTTAGCATGTGCACCTCTGTTTGGGCATGCATATTTTTTATATTAAAGTGTGCTAAGTCATTCTCTCACTCTTTCCTTTGTACATTTTCTTGTGCACACTTCCTTGCCATATATTCTGTCTTGTGAAAGAACATTCATTTCCTGAGTATTAGTGAGAGAGTATACTCTCTCACTGGTGGTTTACGGTTGAATCCGCATTGTTCATGTGGCTAAAATCTTGGTAGTTACTATCAATGTCCAAAACTGTTGTAACTTCTTATTCAGTTACTTCATGTGCATCAGAAGGTCACTGAATATTTCAGATCCTATTGAAGATTTGGATCCCCAGGAGGGACATCTCAGTTTTGCGATCGGTCAAAAGAATCACTAAAAGTACAGTCTGTTTAAAGCAAGGTTACCAGTTTAAGAAAATAAGTCAGCCTGGCATAGATATGTCCAACAACACATAGGTTAAAAGTTTCTGAGTTCCATGGAGAAATTGCGCAATTAAGTTTGAACAAGAAGCCATTTTTATATTTTTTTAAGATACGGTGCAACCTTAATTACAAAGGAAAACCAATGGAATGTAATAACCTGATGTAATGGACAGCAGGTTAATCCAATGATATTTCCTGGGGAACAGTATGATCTCACATTATGTCTCGTGCTTGCAAGTTCAACGTTAGAGTGGTCAGTTAATGTGTTATGATTCATTTTATGAAAACTTCATTGTCTGCTTTATCTTTTAGTTCAGCCAGCTCAGCAAAGCAGGAATGCAGCCTTCAACCATTTTAGCACGGTATTAATCCTGAAACCATTTTGTTAGGTTATTTTATATTAAAAATCCACTATGTTATTAATAAAAGCTTGCATAGATTTGTTGCTCCTGACAATAGCTTAAATCCAGATTTTAGATCCTCACTATCACCATCTTTAACAATGGGTTGCTGGTGTCTATTCCTTCTGTTTAATTCTGAAACAAGAAAAGACCTCCTGGCGGATCTGTCCTGTCCCACATGTGGTCACATTTCAGACACTCCCCATTCACCCACAGCCACAAGATCTCATGGTAGAGAAACATAAAATCCTGTTCTTTAACGGCTGGGAGGATGAGATGTCTAGATTTTTCCTTTCCTGTCCACTTTGGCAATCAAAACTAGTCTAAAGAACCATGGCCTCTGATTTAATATCATGCATTCCTATCCTTTCCAAAAGGTGATTGTCTCAGTTTGAAACAGGTCCAGCTCTTGCTTGACAAAATTCAATGATTAAACATCCACTGTACGAGATGGCTGTCTGTACCAGGGGAATACTATTCCCTGGGAGAAAAACAGTCTGCTGATATCCAACCTGGACCTTAACTTAAACAACTTGAAGCTAAGACCTTTTTTTTTCCCAAGTTTGTTTAGTCATAGTCATACAGAATAGGAACAGGCCTTTCATCCCACGATGTCTATGTCTACCAGCAAACACCAGACTATCCTAATCCCATTTTACCTTCACTGCATCTAAAGCCTACTATGCCCTGGCATTTTAAGTAATCATCTGGATGCTACTTAAATATTGTGAGAGTACTTTTCTCCACCATCCTTTCAGGCAGTGCATTCCATATATCCATTGCCCTTTGGGTGAAAAGATATTTCCTCCTATCACCTCTCACTTAATTGTCACCTTAAACTTGTGCGCGATAGTTTTAGTTATATCAGACAAGGGGAAAAGATTCTCATGATCTACCCAGTTTATGCCTTTCACAATTTGTATACCTTGTTCTGATTTCCTCACAGCCTCCTCTGCTCTAAGGAAAACAAACCCAACTTATCCAGTATCTCTTCAACTGAGACACTGCATCCTAGGCAACATCCTGGTGAATCTCCCAACCAGAAGTGCACACATTTGTGGCCTAACCAATGTTTTATAAAGTTGTAACAAGACTTCCTTGCACCTATATTCTATGCCTCGACTAATGAACACAAGCACACTAAATACCTTCTTCACCACCCTGCCAACTTGTGTTGACACCTTCAGGGATCTATTGACTTGTGGACCAAGGTCCTCTTATTCCTCAATATTCCCTCGGGACCTACCATTCAATGTGTATGTCCTTCCCTTATTAGACCTCCCAAAATGCATCTTCTTACATGTATCAAGATTAAATTTCATCTGCCACTGCCAGATTACCAGCTGATCAATATCAGACTGTAGCCTCACACCATCCTCCTCAATATCAACAATACCATCAATTTTTGTGTTATCTGCAAACTTATAATTATACTTCATACATTCACATCAAAGTTGATCATGTACATAACAAACAGGAAGGAACACAGCACCAAAACATATGATACATTACTAGTCACAAGCTTCCAATTACAAAAACAGTATCCTCCACCATCACCCTTTGCCTTCTATTTGGAAGCCACTTTAGGATCCAATTTACTAAATTGCCTGGGATCCCATGGGTTGTCAAAGGCCTTACTGAAGTCCATGTAAACGACATCAACTGCACGTCCTTCATCAGTGTATTTAACTATCTTTTCAAAAACAAACTTAGTCAAATTAGTCAGGATCTCCCTCCAACAAATCTGACTATCCCTGATCAATCCCTGCCTTTCCAAGTATTGATTAATCTTGTCCCTCAAGGTTTTCCAATGATTTCTCTGCCACTGATGTCAGACTATCTGGTCTGTAATTACCTGGCCTATCCCTTTTGCCCACTTTGAACAAAGGAACCACGTTTGCTATCTTCCAGTCATCTGGCACTTCACCTGTGGCCAGTAGGGTATAAAATATCTCCACCAGGGCACCAGCAGTCTTCTCCCTTGCCTCACTTAGCAGCTTGCGATACATCTCTCAGTCCTTGGAGATTTATGCACCCATATGACCATTAAAATGTCTAATACCACCACATTATTAATCTTAATATGTTCTAGAACCTCACCATATCAACTGAAGTCCCTGGCTACAATGTCTTTCTCTTTTGTGAACACAAATGAGAAGTATCCATTCAAGACCTCACGCATGTTCTCTAGTTCCATGCACAGCTTGTACCTTTGGTCTGTAACAGATCCTATCCTTCTCCTGGTAGTCATCTTTGTCTTGAAATATTAATAAAAAGGCTTGTAATTTTCCAACATCTTATCTACCAAAAATATTTTGTGGCCCCTCTTTGCCTTCAGCACTACACTTTTGAAGGGCAATTGTACCTGGCATGTGCATCCTTCCTTTTACATAAAACATAAGAAATAGGAGCAGGAGTAGGCCACCTGGCCTGTTGAACCTGCTCTGCAATTCAATAAGATCATGGCTGATCTTTTCTTGGACTCAGCTCCACTTACCTGCCCACTTGCCATAACCCTTAATTCCTTTACTGTTCAAAAATCTATCTTTGCCTTAAAAACATTCAATGAGGTAACCTCAATTGCTTCACTGGGCAGGGAGTTCCACAGATTCACAACCCTTGAGTGAAGAAGTTACTCCTCAACTCAGTCCTAAATCTGTTCGCCCTTATTTTGAGGCTATGCCCCCTTGTTCTAATTTCGCACATCAGTAGAAACAACCTCCCTGCTTCTATCTTCCTTTGTAATTTTACATGTTTCTATAAGATACCCCCTCATTCTTCTAAATTCCAATGAGTATAGTCCCAGTCTCCTCAACCTGTCCTCGTAAACCAATTCTGTCAACTCTGGAGTCAACCTAGTGAACCTCCTCAGTATCCCATCCAGTGCCAGAACATCCTATCTCACGTAAGGTGACCAAAACTGTACATAGTACTTAAGGTGTGGCCTCAGCTGCACCCTATACAGCTGCAACATAACCTCCCTATTTTTAAACTCCATCCCTCTAGCAATGAAGGACAATATTCTATTTGTCTTCTTAATTATGTACTGCACCTACAAACCAATTTTTTTTTTGATTAATGCACAAGAACACCCAGGCTCCTCTTAACAGCAGCTTGGTGCAATTTTTCACCGTTTAAATAATAGTCCATTTTGTTATTCCTACCAAAACGGATGATCTCACTTTTACCAATGTTGTACTTCATCTGCCAGACTGTTGCCCACTCATTAACCTATCTATATCCCTCTGCATACTTTCAGTGTCTTCTGCTCACTTCGCTCTACCAAATTCTCAATATCCCTTGATATCCAGGATGCCTGTGACCTACTGTCGTTCACTCTTGGATGACCACACTGGCCCTGAATTCTCACTATGCTACTTTTAAAGACACCCACCACTCAAATGTAGACTTATCTGCAAATAACTGCTCCCAGTCTGTTTGCCAGATCCTGTGTCATCATATTGAAATCGACCTGCCCCCAGTTTAGACACTAAATTCTTGCACGATCCTTATCTCATTTCAAAGTGACTTTGAAACTTAGCATTATGATCACTATCACCAAAGGTCTTGCCCAGTGAAACTTCAACCATTTAGAGTCATAGAGTTGTCGAGATGTCCAGCATGGAAACAGACCCTTCGGTCCAGCCCGTCCATGCCGACCAGATATCTCAACCCAATCTAGTCCCACTTGCCAGCACCCGGTCCATATCCCTCCAAACCCTTCATATTCATATACCCATCCAAATGTCTCTTAAATGTTGCAATTGTATCAGTCTTCACCACTTCCTCTGGCAGCTCATTCTATACACGTACCACCCTCTGTGTGAACAAATTACCCCTTGGGTCTCTTCTGTATCTTTACCTTCTCACCCTAAACCTATGCCATCTAGTTCTGGACTCCCCGAGCCCAGGAAAAAGACTTTGCCTATTTATCCTATCCATGCCCCTCATAATTTTGTAAACCTGTATAAGGTCACCCCTCAGCCTCCGACGCTCCAGGGAAAACAGCCCAGCCTGTTCAGCCCCTCCCTATAGCTCAAATCCTCCAACCCTGGCAACATCCTTGTAAATCTTTTCTGAACTCTTTCAAGTTTCACAACATCTTTCCGATAGGAAGGAGACCAGAATTGCACGCAATATTCCAACAGTGGCCTAACCATTTGACTGGCTTCGTTCCCTAGGTTTACTTATAGCATTGTGTTACCTTCAGTCAGACTCTCAGTACTGGCACAAAAAAGCTGTCCTGGATGCACTTTAAAAATTCCACATTGTCTGATCCTTTTTGATTCAATTTACATTAGCAAAATTGAAGTCCCTGACAACTGTAACCCTGTTTCTCTGGCACCTTTCTGTGATTTGCCTGCATATCTACTCTGCTATCTCCCTCTGACTGTTGGGAGACCTGCCGTATAATCCCAGCAAGATTTTACTTCTAATTTGAAGACCCCTCTAAGATATCCTCCCTATTTACCATAATGATGGTTTCTTTTATCAATAATGAAATAATGCAGTGACCTCAACATTCTTTCTTCCTCCATCTGCCCGTCCCATCCTCAATGCCACTTGAAACTTCAGTACACTGGAATGTTGAATTCTGACCTTCCTTCTGCCAAGTTCATCAACGTTACTAGTCATGCTCCTTGCATTAAAGTAGATACACTTCAGCTTTTCAAATCTCCCATATGCTTTGTCTTCCCCAGGTCTTCTCCGCCTACTGGACTGTCCTGCTATTCCTTCTACATCTGATTGGGCCTTACTCCTGACTTTACATCTGCTCTGTGCCCCATCCACGTGCCAAATCATGGACAACTTCAATTTACATAGGAGCTGGATTAAGTCAGCACTATTGCTAAGGAGGATTATTTCTGGGTGTGTGTACAAGATGGATTTTTGATAGTGTGTTGAGAATCCAATTTGGCTATTTTGGGAAGAAGTCTTTGGGAAATAATGATCATAATATGATAAAATGTTACATGAAGTTTGAATCCAACATACCTCACTCTGAAACTAGGATTTTAAATCCAAGCATAGGAAACTGAGGGTACAAAGAGCGGCACGGTGGCCCAGTGGTTAGCACTGCTGCCTCACAGCGCCTGTAGACCCGGGTTCAATTCCCGACTCAGGCGACTGACTGTGTGGAGTTTGCACATTCTCCCCGTGTCTGCGTGGGTTTCCTCCGGGTGCTCCGGTTTCCTCCCACAGTCCAAAGATGTGCGGGTCAGGTGAATTGGCCATGCTAAATTGCCCGTAGTGTTAGGTTTAAGGGGTAAATGTAGGGGTATGGGTGGGTTGCGCTTCGGCGGGTCGGTGTGGACTTGTTGGGCCGAAGGGCCTGTTTCCACACTGTAAGTAATCTAATCTAAAAGAGCAAGATGGCTGGTTGATTTGTGAAAATACTGTGAAGATTTGATGATGGGCATTAACTGGTATTTAAAAAAGTGCTACAAGCTGTAAGATAGGCATACATTTCTCAAAGGCACAACCATGATGAGTAAAGAAGTTAAAAATTGCATTAGACCAAAGGATATAGATTATACAAACCTGGTAAATAATGTTAAGCCCAAGAGTTGAGAGCAATTTGGAAGCAAAGGAAGACCAAGAAACTTATAAGAAGAAAATAGAAGTGAATGAAGTGAGTGGGAACATAAAGGCATAGTATCATAGCATAAGAACTACTATCAAGATGTGAAAAGAAAAATACTATATTAACTTGGACAGTTGCGGCTGCATTACAGGTCGGGGTGGGAGAAGAATTCATAGTGGAGAAACTTAAACTAATTTTGTGTCTGTCTTCATAAAAGAAGGTACAGAAAATTTTCCAGAAATACTAGATGACGAAGGGACTTGTGAAGCTGAGGGACAAAAATGAATAAATTATGCTGCAAAAAAAAGTCACATTGTCGAAGGTTTTCAACTTGCTTTTGTCACGACAATTCCCAAGGATACCAATTTAAAGGGGTAAAGAGAGAAGAGTGATGGTCGGTTGGCAAGTGGACTCTGGAAGAAACATTGCCCTGGAGAGAGCAATACTGAATCAAAATGATGAGTGCAGGACAAAAAAATTTGACTTTTGTCCATAGACACTCAAATTAGTTTTTGTCAAGTGGTCATATTGTACTTGGAAAAGTAGCTAGAACAAGGGTTGATGAATCTCCTTCAAGAGGACTTTGACAGGCTAAGTGAATGGGCTAGAGCACTACAGATGGAATTGGTGTAAATATTCACTTTTGTAGAAAAAAGGTGGAATAATTTTAAATGGTGAGAAATGGTCAAATGCAGTATAAAAATAGACTAAGGCTCCTTGGAGATCATCTTTTTAGCTTGATTACTACCATCTAGAAAGACAAGGTCTGCAGATACAGGGATACCACCAGCAAAACTAGAATAAGAGTCTAATGATGACCATGAAGCCATTGTCGATGTCAGAGAAACCCATCTGTTCACTCACGTCCTTTAGGGAAGGAATCGCCGTCCTTACCTGTCTGGTCTACATGTGACTCTAGACTCTTAGCAATGTGGTTGACTCTTAACTGCCTTTGGGCAATTAGAGACGGGCAATAAATATACCTAGCCAGCAATGCCCTCATACCGGAAATGAATAAGGGAAAAATGAAAGCCATCCTGAATTGGAAAGATATTATCATTCCTTCAGTGTCACTGGGTCAAAGTTCTGGTGGTCTGTCCCTATTGGCATTGACTGTACTAATACCAAATGGGCTACAGCAGTTCAAAATGACAGCTTCTTACCAGCTGCTCAAACGCAAATAGGAAGGGCAATAAGTAAGCAAGCGACACTACGACTCATGCAGTAATAAAAAAGGATGAGAATTGTGGGTGCTCAAAGGTATCTAGTTATCTTTGTCTGTGCGTCACTGAAAACAAGCAATTAGAAAGTCAAAGTGTTTGTTGGCATTTATTTTAAGAACAGTTGAACAGTAGAAGTAAAGCAGTTACCTCCCTAACGGCATTGCCTCAAGCCAACAGCTCAGTACCATGTTCTCAAGGGAAACTAGAGATGGTCGTTGTGGTTCTGTTCGCTGAGCTGGAAGTTTTTGTTGCAAACGTTTCGTCCCCTGGCTAGTCGACATCATCAGTGCTTGGGAGCCTCCTGCGAAGCGCTTCTTTGATGTTTCCTCCGGTGTTTATAGTGGTCTGTCCCTGCCGCTTCCGGTTGTCAGTTTCAGCTGTCCGCTGTAGTGGTTGGTATATTGGGTCCAGGTCGATGTGTTTGTTGATGGAGTTTCATCCACAAACTCCATCAACAAACACATCGACCTGGACCCAATATACCAACCACTACAGCGGACAGCTGAAACTGACAACCGGAAGCGGCAGGGACAGACTACTATAAACACCGGAGGAAACATCAAAGAAGCGCTTCGCAGTAGGCTCCCAAGCACTGATGATGTCGCCTAGCCAGGGGACGAAATGTTTGCAACAAAAACTTCCAGCTCGGCGAAAAGAACCACAACAACGAGCACCCGAGCTACAAATCTTCGCACAAACTTTGAACTAGAGATGGTCAATAAATGCTGGCCCAGCCAGTGATACCCATGTCCCATGAGTGAATAAAACCAAAACAAGTCTTGCAGTTGTTTAGAACCTTAGTGAGATCTTAGCTGGAGTATTGTGTACAGTTTTGGCCCTCTTATCTATGAAAGAACTGAGATGAGGAAGAATTTCTTCAGCCAGAGGATGGTGTCTCTGTGGAACTGTGCCACAGAGGGCCATGGAGGCCAAGTCATTGAGTATATTTAAGCTAGAGGTTTTGACATATAAGGTGATCAAGAGTTATGTGGAGAAGGTGGGAGATTGGGGTTGAGAAATATCAGCCATAGTCAACTGGTGGAGTAGACTCTATGGGCTGAATGGCCTAATTCTACTCCTATATCTTATGTTCTTATGGAAAGGCTATACTTGCCATAGAGGGAATGCAATGGGGATTGATCCAATTAATCCCTTAGATGGCAGAATTGTTTTATAAGGAGAGATTGAGGCAACTGGGTATTCCTGGGATCAGAGGTGATCTCTTGAAATGTATATAATGCTCCAAGGGTGGATGCAATTAGGATGTTTCCTCTGGCTGGTTACTCTAGAATTGGGAACATATTCACTGGTTAAGGAACAGGCTATTTAAGACTCAGTGGTGAATTCTTTGGCTTTCTTTACTCCAGAGGGCTTTTGAAACTCAAATCTCAGTGTCTTCAATTCGAAAAAAGATCAGAGTACCCTGGAAATTCTGAAAAATTAATTTGACAGTGGCATTTAGAATATACTAAACAGACCCACAGGAAATTGCCCCTTTACTGCTCACTTCAATGCATTGAGATAACTTCTTTGCTGGACTTAGTAAGATGTAGTCTTTCTATTCTAGATCACAAATTCCACATTTCCCTTCATGCTTTCAAAATGTGTAAAAGTTTTTCAATCTGCACTTGGCTCTATCTAATCAGTCATGATTGAACTCATATGTTTCATTTCTATATTTGCTGTTATTCCACACTGCCTTTGCCTTTTTGTCTAAACTGCACAGTCTAACAGAAAGTATTGAATTCTCATAGTGTTTGATAGACAAAGGTATAAATCTGTTCAAGGTATGCAGGTGATCTTTCTTTCCTTTTGTCTGCAGGTGATCTGCTAGAAAGTTTGGTGACACATCCAGAGTATAAACTACTAAGCCTGATGAACATCCCTTTGATGTCTGACAAGTCTCTGCAATTCAGTACGTTTACTTGGCCAGCTCTTATGAAGAATCTGCGACAAATGCTGATTGCCAATGCCAAAATGGAAGCAGGTTTGTGATACCTTCTTCACAGCAAACAGCAACAACTTGCTTATATAATGCCTTTAACTTGGAAAAATATGCCACACTCTCCAAAGGTGAGAAAGACAAAAATGAATATTGAGTTAGAGGACAAGCTTTTGCGATTTTGACTTGAAAATATGTTACTAGGTCAAATATCCTGGGTCTCCCTCTCCTATCTGGGGGAAAAAAAGGGGCGGCACGGTGGCACAGTGATTCCAGCGCAGGCGCCTATGTGTGGAGTTTGCACATTCTCCCCGTGTCTGCGTGGGTTTCCTCTGGGTGCTCTGGTTTCCTCCCACAATCCAAAGCTGTGCAGGTTAGGTGAATTGGCCATGCTAAATTGCCCATAGTGTTCGGTGCATTAGAGGGAAATGGGTCTGGGTGGGTTACTCTTCGGAGGGTCAGTGTGGACTTGTTGGGCTGAAGGACCTGGTTCCACACTGTGGGGAATCTAATCTAATCTACTTCCAAGAAATAAACTGCAATGGTTCAAGAAGGCAGCTCACCACCACCTTCTGTAGGGCAACTCGGGATGGACAATAAATCAGTGATGCCCATGTTGCATGAATAAATAAGAAATGTCTGCCAATGTATTTCTACAGACCAAGCCTTGACTTAAAGTCCCAGTAGTTTCAAGTTCAAATATAAACTGAGTGTCAGTGAGCAGTTTATTGCTAGGTTATTGCTGCTTGATAGCAATTGTTGATGAGAATTTTCATTACTTTAGTGATGATCGAGAGTAGACTGATTGTGTGGTAATTGTTTTGCTTGGATTTATCCTTTTTGTGTACAGGACGTAACGTAGAAAATCTTGTACAATGTTAGGTAGATTCCTGTTTTGTGGCTGCAGTGGAACATCTTGGCGTGGCAAGTTCTGAAGCACATGTCTTTCTGTACTATTGCTGGAATTATGTCAGGACCTATAATTTTTGCAGCGTGCAGTGCCTGCAACCGTTTCTTGACATCATGTGGAGTGAATTGAATTGGCTGAAGACCGTTATCTGTAGTGCTGCGGATCTCTGGAAGAAGCCGAGATGGGAGCATCCATGCACGGTTTCGATTGAAGATAGAGCAAAAGACTGACACATTCACAACTAATATTCTGGGCTGCACCATAGTTGAGGTTGGAGATGTTCATGGAGCATCTTCCAGTGAGTTGTTTAATTGTCCACCACTATTCACGACTAGATGTGGCAGGAAGTATTTCGGAGTACTTGGCATCTATATATTCCATTTAAAAAGAGGGAGTTTATGGGAAGCACCACCTGTTGGTAAGTAAGGAAGTTAAAGATATTTTCAAGCTTAAAGGAAAAGCATCTTTCTGCAAAGGCGAATAGCAGGGTGGAAAATTGGTTACAAAATAAAGAGCAGCAAGGAATAAGATTAATAAGGAGGGCAAAAATTGAGAAAAGGCAAGCTAAAAACTAAAAATACGTGGTAAGAATTTATAAAGATATTTGAAATGGAGAAGTGTAAGTGAAGTGAACGTTGGCCCTCTAGATGGAGGGAATGGGGAATTGGCAGCTGAATTGAACAGATATTTTCTGGCAGATTGTGAGCATGTTCTTTTTGGCAGGAGCAATATGAAAGCTGCATGTTGTTTAAATGAAAAGAGATTGCGGAACTCAAATGTACCGGTGAGATCTACTTATTGTGGTACAGGAATTGAAACGTTGTTGGTGTATGGGTGCAGCAAATGATTAGAAAAGTAAACGGAATTGTTTTGTCATGTTGTGATTTATTTAAAGTAACACAAGTTGCTGGAAAAGCTCAACAGGAATTGCAGCATCTGTGAAGAGAAATGTTAATGTTTCAGGTCCTTCAGGAAGTTCTGGGGAAGGGTGACTAGATCCGAAGCGTTAACTCTAATTTCTCTTCAGCATTTCAGCAACTTCTGTTTTTGTTGATCATATCCTGACGAGACTTGCATGATGGTGAAGTTTGTGAGGATGATTGCATTTGTGGGTGAGTTGAGAATTCAGGAACATAGTTCAAAGATATGTAGTTTCCCATTTAGTGACTGAGACAGGGAGGATTCTTTTTTTCTGAAGGTCACGAGCTTTGACATTCTTCTGGCCTGCCAGTTGGTGGGTGGAGTACTGTTCAGGCAAAGATAGATTCTGGAACGTGAAAGGGCTAGGTGTAATTCTGGCATTGAGGCCACGTTCAGAACAGATATGATCTTCCTAAGTTAGCAGAGTAGGCTCGAGGGGCTGAACAGCCTACTCCTGCTCATAGTTTGTATGTTCGAACAATAAGCCCATTTAAAAAATAGGAATAAGAGTAAGCCATTTTGCCCCTTCAGCTTGTTGTGCCATTCAACAGGAACCTGGCTTATCTGATGTTATACACATAGATGCTTCATCAATAGAGGAATCAATTACTTGGCCTTAAAATACGCAAAGACTCTGTCTCCACAGTTCTCTGTGGCAAGGACACTTAACTCTGTGAGAAGAAATTCCTCTCATTTCACTCTTAAATTGTTGCCCCTTTATTCTGAGGCTATGACCTCTGGTTAGAGGCTCTCCTATGAGGGCAAATATTCTCTCAGCATTTACACTGTCAAGCCCTGTGTATAGAATCCTATATGTTTGAAGATTGCCTCTCATTCTTCTAAACTCCTCCAGTGACAAAGTCCTAATCTATTCAGTCTTTGCTCATAAGACTGTCCTCCATATCAAGAAGGATCATCCTAGTGATTCTCTTCTGGATTGTCTCCAATGAAATGATATTTTTCCTTTAAATAAGGGGACCAAAACTGTTCATGCCGCACCAGATGTGATCTCACCAGCACTTTGTACAGTTGTGCTAAGACTTCCCTCTTCCTATGCTCCAACCACCTTGAAATAAGGGCCACAATCCATTAGCTTTTTTGATTACCTACTGCACCTGTGTGCTAGCTTTCTGTGTTTGCACAAGTACCCCCCCCAAATCCCTTTGCAGTGCAGCCTTCTGCAGTTTTTCTCCATTTTAAGTAAGTGTTCCTTTGTTCTCCTTTCCAACTTCATGTTTTCTCACATTATGCACCATTTGCCAACTTCTTGTCAAGCTACTTAATCTACCAGTGGCTGTCTGTAAACTGTTTGTATCCTTTTTGCAACTTTGTCTCATCTACAAATTTGGTATCAGTACATTCCATCCCTTCCTCCAAGTCATCACTATATATTGAAAACCGTTGCAGTTCTAGCAGTGATTCCTGTTGAACCACACTGTGATACCCAGGAATATGGAAGAGGCCATTCAACCCCTTCCCTTGAACTTGTTTCATATGTCAAAGAAAAACACAGCAGCAGAGAAAAACACAGCAGCAGAGAAAAACACCACTCAGCCCATTGTATCTGCACCAGCCAGAAAATGAGTGACCAGTCTGTTCCTACTTTCCAGCATTTGGGCCATAGCATGTGCAACGCATCTTTTAAATGTATTGAGAGTTTCTTCTTCTACTTTCAGGCAGCGAGTTCTAAATCCCTATCTTTCTTTGAATGTAAAAAGGTTTTCCTCATCTACTCTCTAATCCCCCCAACCTTCTACTTTAAATCTATGGCCCCTAGTCACTGAACCTTCTACTATGGGAAGTACGCCCTTCCCATTTGCTCTATCCAGGTCCGTCATTTGTGCACTTCAATCAAATCTCCCCTCACTTTGCTCTTTCCAATAAGAAAAATCCCAGTTTTCCAATTTTTCCTCACC